>NW_005871285.1:961678-963180 GCF_000147115.1 Myotis lucifugus | reverse complement strand
GGAGCGGGGAGCGGCGCCCAGGCTCCTGGCCTCCGCCAGGCAGTGTGCGGCGCGAGCTTGCACAGGCACCTATTGCTCACTGAGTGTCGTAAGCTGCTCACGATTGTGCGTCTTCCCGGAGCACCTCAGACATGGGCAGATTGAAAAGGGGTGGGCATAAAACCAACATTTCACCGAATCACGAAAGTAATATAGGTTCTTTGATGAAATGGAAAACACTTTCACCGCATTTGCCCATATTTCACCAAAAAGGGGAGGAGGGTGGATGGAGGTATGGGCTTGCATGGTCCACAGTAAGATATTTCCAAGTGGGAAACGGAATTATTCTGTTCTCTCCCCCCCTTTCCCTTTTTGGGATAGTCCCCCTCCCACTTTAAAGCTGCCGACGTGTAAGGGATACACAGGGATCTGTAGAGAAATCGACATTTGGTTCTTTGCTTTAGAAAAGCAACTTGAGAGAAGAGAGAGGAAAGCAATGACTGCGGGGGCTTGGCTAAGATTCCCCCACACACACTCCCTCCCCGCACCCTCCCGTGGGCTCCGGAGTTGTGCTGTCAGCCAGGCTTCTAGGTGGCGGGTGGGGGGATGCGGGGATGCTTCCCGCGGGTTTGGGAAGCCTTCCAGGTCCCGGTGGTTGGAGACCCAGAGCGGCAGAAATGTAGGTCTGTTTACAGGGAGTCTTGCCTGAGATCCCGCTGGGCTTCCCCAGTCTCCATGGATCTCCGGGGTCCGTGGTGGATTAGAGAAGGATTCTGCTGTGGCCCCGGAGGCTGCTGGTGGTGATCACAGCGCCCTGCGGTGCACCCCGCTCCAGGAGAAAGCGCTAGAGAAGGAGCCGAGAAGGGGTGGTTTAAAGTAACCATAATGGTGCCTCCTCCCTCCATACACACATCCCTAATTCAACTTTGAGACTGTTACTAAATTGTGTCTCCTAAGTTGGAAGAGGTCTTTGCCTGATGATTTCCGTGCACAGTCATGCATAGATGGGGGTCTTACAATGAGCTCTCTTTTACCAAGTAGCTGGGGTAGGAGGGTCTGCACTGCCATTGGGAGGGACCTGCTGGCCACCTTTAAAAACAAACAAACAAACACAACAACAATCCTCAAAGGTGGCAGAGAAACTGCTGGAAGTTGAGTATGGGCATGCTACCTTCTTCTATTTTGTAATTTTATTTTATTTTATTTTTGAGGGAGAGACAGAAAGAGAGAACAATTGATGTGAGAGAGGGGATCTGGCCTGAAACCCTATATGTCTGTGACCCTTCAGTCCATGGGCCCATGCTCTTTCCGCTGAGCCAAACCAGCTAGGGTAAACCTACCTTCTTGACAGGAATGCCCAAGGAAGTGACAGAGAGACTCAAACGTGAATCTCCAACCCCTCTCTTCGAATCTCCATCATTTGTGCCTCTCAGGAACGGAAAATAGCGGGCCTTTTCTGTACAGATGCTGACTTTCATAAGAATGAACTGGATTACCAAAGCTCCCAGGTGGGTTCAACTTTG
>NW_005871285.1:956828-958238 GCF_000147115.1 Myotis lucifugus | reverse complement strand
GGACCCACTGCCTAAAATCTTCTTTTACCATGACCTCAGGTTAAACTTGAACTCTGGGAAGCATTCTATTGAAGTACTCACAAATTCTAACCTGAAAAGGGTTACCTGGGTATCACTGATTTCCTAGTTTTATAATTGAGAAATTGAAGGGCCAGAAACATTGAATGGTTGTTCACAATTGGTGGTAGAATTTGGACAAAACCTCCACACCTTTTGAACCTTGTTCTCTCTCCTCTTAGATTTCAAACATAGAATGGGAAGTCTGTATCTATCACACTGCCTAGCACTCAGTAGAGCTCTTAATAGATTGGTTTTCTCTCTGGTGCAGCAGGAAGTGTAGAGCCCTTGTGTGTGCATCTTCCGGCTTATGTTACTCCTCGGTTTTCTCATTACTGCCAATTTGTATCTATTTCTCATGGGCATTCAAGTTTTCCTTTTTTTAAATAGAAAAATGAAAAATGAAAAAAAATTTAAATGCAGATTATGTCTCACCCCCCCAGAGAAAAAAATAGTTTAGAATTTGTCTATTTTACATATATTTTTCTAAAAATCTGATGACGTTATACATATTTCTTTGTAACTGTGTTTTTCACTCTTGATATTCTCCCATATCAAGAATGCAAGTTGATAGGATCACCTTCCATGGCTGCAAACCATTCTATTTTATGTACTTTATTCATCCTCTCTTATTAACCAATTAGGTTGTTTCTGTCTTTCATCTATAGATATAAAAGCCTAAGCGACCAAATGACTGGTTGACTGGTCACTATGATGCACATTGACCACCAGGGGGCAAATGTTCAATGCAGAAGCTGTCCCCTGGTGGTCAGTGCGCTCCCACTGCCAACCTCCCAGGGGCCCCTGCCCCACCCTCATCTGGCAGGCCCGATGGCTCTAATCGGGGCGGCCAACCTCCCATGGCCCCAACCCGCCCCCATCACTGGCCAGGCCAAGGGACCCCATCCGTGCACCAATTCGTGCACCAGGCCTCTAGTCTATTATAAAATGGCTGTGATGAACATCCTGATACATATGCTGCTGTAGACTGAATATTTGTGCCCCCTCCCCCCAAATTCAGATGTTGAAACTTAATCCCCAATGCGATGGTATTTGGAGTGGAGCCTGTGGGAAGTTATTAGGTCATAAGCATGGATTCCTCAAGAATGGTTTTAATGTCCTTATAAAAGAGACCCCAGAGAGCTCTCTTGCTCCTTCTGCCATGTGAGGACACAGCAAAAAGAAGTCCATCTATGATAGGAAAGCAGGTCCTCACCAGACACGAAAGCTGCAGGTGCTTTTGATTTTAGACTTCCCAGCCTTCAAAACTGTGAAAAATAAATGATTATTATTTAACCCACTGGTCTATGGTAGTTTCTTACAGCAGTCTGGTTGGACCAGGACTATATATAT
>NW_005871285.1:952575-955042 GCF_000147115.1 Myotis lucifugus | reverse complement strand
AGTTTCTGAGCTAAATATATGAAGTTTCTATATTACACTGACAGGCACAACGTATTAACCCTGGAAGGTCCAACCTTCTGAAGTCACACAGGTTAATGCCATTTATATGTGGTCTCATTTCACAGATTCATTCTGTGCAGGAAATCTACCACCATCCATAAGCAATGAGCCTTCTGTGGTGAATTAACTTGCCCAGTTAGGTGCATTTTCCTCTTTATTAAAATCGTCTCCCATTCTCTGGAGCCACTTCTTCATCTCCCAAGACATCTTGAGAAAGATTTATAGTTATTTTACGTAAGTGTCTATTGCTGTTCTTATTTGTTTTTGTTAGTGTGAACTCAGATGGAGGTTTAGCTGATGAGAAAGAGTTGGATAAAATGTAGTTCCTGCCAGAACCGGTTTGGCTCAGTGGATAGAGCGTCGGCCTGCGGACTCAAGGGTCCCAGGTTCGATTCCGGTCAAGGGCATGTACTTTGGTTGCGGGCACATCCCCAGTGCTGGGCGTGCGGGGAGGCAGCTGATCGGTGTTTCTCTCTCATCGATGTTTCTAACTCTCTATCCCTCTCCTTTCCTCTCTGTAGAAAATCAATAAAACATATTTAAAAAAAAATGTAGTTCCTGACTTTAGTGTTTCCAGATATGGAGTGGAAGTGACTGGTAACAAAGCTATATGGTTCCTGCTGTGCCATAAATGTAAACAAAAGATGCAGTTAGAGAGCTGTCTTTAGCAAATTGAGCAAGGTCAGTCAGAAGAGTTGGAAAAAAGGAGGAGGAGTTGACCAGACGGATGGATGAAGGCTGTTCTGACAGTAGGCAAAGTGTATGAAAATACAGACTTTGCTTAGGATATGTGAAACAGGTGTGAGAAGGAGAAGAGGGAGGCAAAATGAGACTGGAGTGTTCGCTTAGAGCCAGATTGGGAAGACTTTCAGCCTGGATTATGGTTCCCAAAATGTGGGTGCGAGGCATATAATTGTCATGATAAACTTGAATATGAAGGACAGGGAAGAGGACACTGAAAGCAAGGAGAACAATTAGGAAACTACCACATCTGCCCAAGTGTGAGACGGACTATATTAACATCTGAGATACAGGGCAGGCCATGTACAATAATAGTTTTGTGGTGGGATTGACACTCTTTTAAATGGAACTTCAAAAAAATAAATTAAGATGATTTTAATATAATGTTTTGATCTGGATGAGGTTAAAGCCAACTGTAACATTTAGAGCTAAGAGTAAGCAGATGAAGATAAGGATAGAGGTTACAGCTGGACATACAGATCATAGAGTCTCTGGAACATTCTTGGTGGTGTTATTGTGATGGCAGTAGATGTCCATCTTAGAGAGAAAGATTAGAATACAGCTGATATACAATCAGGAGTCTTCTCGGTCCATGAAGGTCATGTGGACGTGGGAAACAGTGGACAATAGAAAGTGGTAAGGCCTGTGCTACCTACAAAGTCCATGTTTTCATTGAAGGCTTTCAGTTTCTAGTTTTTAAGAATCCTGTCCTATTAGGACGTAACTGATACTATTCAGCTTGTGGAATACCAGTTTGCAAAGCCTCTTTTAGTGATGATTTTCAACAGGGAAGACTTAGGAGGGGGCAGAAGAGGTAGAGATGACTTCAGATAGAAGGACAGTGTAAAACAATTGAGAAGCCCTGCCCTTGTCCACAGTTAGCAGCCTTTAATATATGGGCATGGCCATGAGACTCTCACTCATTAATATGTATGTCATGTGGCTGAGAACCAGAAAAAAAATATGGTTGAGAACGACAGGTTGTGAGAGCAGCCCAGAGGGCCAAGGATCTCGAACATGGGGGGAGAGTGCCCAAGAAGGAGGAAGCCTGTGAAGGAAATGTGCACCAACGGTGCTGTCCTTAAGGGCTCTGTGTTGATGGCTGGCTGACGTCAAGTGCATCTGTCCCCCAAGAGGGTTTGTCCTTGGCATCTCGTATCAGTGTAAGATTATTCCTTTGCGGACAGGCCTTGCATTACCTCAAACATGAATGAAGGCGATAACTGGAAATCATGCCTCTCAGAATGAAATTCTGTATTTGCATTTTAGCAGGAGAATCTGAAACATTGAATAAGGTACTGAAAAGAACTTTTGAAATGTCTGACTCTATGTTAGGCTGAAAATTGTTCTGCCGTTTACAAGCTGTGTGACCTGGGCACACGACTTAACTCTAAAGCAGAAATATTCAGCATAATAAAGTAAGAGATAGAAATAAATTTAATTAGAAAAATATGTCAAATTCCATTGCAATAGCTACTGATATAAACTTCTATGGTATAAGGCCAAAATTATACCACATAAATTGAAGACAGGAAGGTAAAAGAATCATAAGCACAAAAGGTATTATGGCCCAGCTGGTGTGGCTCAGTGGTTGAGCATCCACCTATGAACCAGGAGGTCATGGTTCGATTCCCGGTCAGGGCACATGCCTAGGTTGTAGGCTCGA
>NW_005871285.1:945974-952475 GCF_000147115.1 Myotis lucifugus | reverse complement strand
GCCAAACCAAATAATGGAGAGATCCTACCTTATTCCCTTCACCTTCTATATCCAGTCACCAACTATTGCCAGTTTTATTACTTAAATATATTTTAATTCTATCCTTATTCTCTGTCACCATTCATTTTCTCCTGGCATAATTCCTTTACATCATTTATCTGTGTGGTATAGTAGTCTTCATTCTCATGTTCCCCTAATTCCTCTTCTACACAGCTAACATACGATATTTTGAAAAATAAATTTATTCATGTTTCGAACCATTTGGTGATTCTCCTTCAACTGTAAGATAGAATTTAGCTCTTTGCCTCTTTGTTTAAAAATATATTTTTTTAATAAAGGAGAGGAAGGGAGAGGAAGGAAACTCCTATTGCTCTTTCTTGAAGTGTCACTTTCTACTTTAGAGGTCGAATAAGCAAACAAAAACAAGTGGTGGTTAAAACAACCATCACTTTATTTAGTTCATGGTTCTGTGTGTGGTCTCCAGCGATGCTCTGTCTGGGCCAGCTCGACTGTGCGCCCTCCAATGTCTGTGGCCAGTTGGAGAGTTACTGGAGACTGGACAAGCCAGGATGGCTTCACTCACAGGGATGGCAAGTGGCAGGCTGTTGGCTGGGACCTGCCTGACGACTGACTGTAGGCTTGCATGTGGCCATGCGCCCTCCAGCCAGCTAGCTCGGTGCATTTGTGTAGTGATTACAGGGCTGCAAGAGCTGTAAGGCAGAGCAAGTTCCAGTGCATAAGTCTCACCTTCTGGCAAATCCCCATTGCCTATTGGCCAAAGTGAACCTCATGGGCAACCTGACTCCAGGAGTGGAGACATACACGCCATCTCTGGATGGGAAGAATTTATCGTCATTTTGCTGGTTAAGTAAAGTAGTAGTGGCTTCATGTCACGATAACTGTAAGTACTAGATGCTCTTAAGTGTGTGTTTTTACATTTCTCAAGCCATATGACCCAAAAATACGGCCCATAAACACCATGGACCAGCAGCATGGAAGGATAACTTGCTCTTTGGAGATAACCAGAGCTTGTTAGAAATGTAGGATCTCAGACTCCATCCCAGATATACTGACTCAGAATCTACATTTTTACACGATCCCCAGGTCATCAGCCCAATAACATTTTAGAAGCACAATATCTTTTTCCTGGTTCTCATAATTCCCTTTCCTAAGCTGGTGTATTTTCCTGTAGAGTGATAGATCTTTGATTTTTAAAGGTGCCAGATCTGTTTCCTTCTGCACAAGTGCAACAGAACAAACACAAGTTTCAACAGTAAAACAGGTTGCTTCACAGCATGAATAGCTAGAGAGAGAGAGAGAGAGAGAGAGAGAGAGAGAGAGAGAGAGAGAGGTATTACATTTTCCCACCCAATTGTCCTTTGATTACAAAAAAATAGAAATGTAAAATTAAAATAACAGTACATCAATATTAAAGAATGTTGAATTTAACTCGGAAGTACCATATAGGAGATAGGACAAATCTTATAGTAGAAACAGCTAGGCACCTGCTTACTTAGTGTGACCTTTTCCATTGCTGAACAGTTGCTTTACTGGACCTTGGTTTTCTGAAGGTTGACAGTTGACTTTCCAGTCTGTAGACCAGAGGTTAAGTATCTCTAGAATATGTGTAAGTCCTTTATACAAGTAATAGGACCAGCAGAACTTAAGAAGCTTCTCGAATGTGCAGGCCACTGGTCTAAACCCACACGAAATACAAGTGTATTATATAGAGTGTTAGATTTTCTTCCCTTCAGATCCCAGAAGTGGGAGGAGCCTGAATTTGAGACAGTAACCGTTTATTTCACCAGGCTGAGGACAAACAAGTGGCATCTGAAACAGTTGTAGCTTTTCTCAACTTGTGACTTTCCTTTAAGTCTTAACTTTCCTTAAAGTTTAAGAGAAGGAACCTGGTCACAACATCCAGTGCCCTCCCCTCGTTGACCTTTCACCTCAAACAGGACAGGAAAAATAAAAAAGAAAGAAAGAAATTTTGCATGAAAGCCTACTTCTGTGTGAAGTTTGCTTTGAGTATTCTCTTTTCAAAGGGGATAACTTGTTCTTTGAAGCTATAACAAATACTGTTTTAAATGTATATACTTCGGGGTCCTATTCTTGTTAGTTCATTCCCCAGTAAGTCGTTAACAGATAGCTGATGAGCTTGTAACATACGCAGCATATTCTAGGTCTAGGGAATCAAGTGGTGAACAAAACTGAGCAGCCTTGTAAGCAAACAATAAATAAGATCATTTTTGGCCCTGGCTGGTGTGGCTCAGTTGGTTGAGCATCATCCCATGCACCTAGATGTCACTGAGTTCGATTCTTGGTCAGGACACTTGCCTGGGTTGCAGGAGGCAGCCAATCCATCTCTCCCTCTCCCTCTCTCTCTCTCTTAAATCATTAAAAACATATTTTAAAGAGATCATTTTGGAATACAAATACACTAGGGAAATTTAAAATAAAACCATGCAGCAGAGAGAAATTGAGGGGAGGGACCTGCTTTACTTCAGATTAGGAAAGGCTTCCTTGAGGTGGTGACATTTGAGTTGAAACCTAAGTAATAAGTGAGAGGCAGCTACTTAAAGCTGCAGAAATGCATCCCATTCAGATGGAATATCAAGTGCCAAGCTTCTAAGGCCAAAATAAGCCCATGTTCAAGGGACTGCCAAATGACCAGCATGTGAGATCAAGGAGGATTTTGAATAAAAGATATGCTTCCTTAAAGGGTCAATGCACCTTGTTATAAATCTTCACTTCACAACTGTCCACCAGCATCCTCATCAGCTCCTCCAAACCTTATAGAGTGATTATGCTGCCTCAGGCACTAAAGTAAAACACTTGGTATAGTAATCCCATTGAGTTCTTACATTTCTATGAGATTCTATCATTTCCCCAAAATACATGGGGGAATCAAGGCACAGAAAACCTAAGCCACTATCCTTAACACAGCTGGTTTGGGTGATAAGTGCTTTTCCTCCATTCCCTAGACCCGTGGTCGGCAAACCGCGGCTCACGAGCCACATGTGGCTCTTTGGCCTCTTCAGTGTGGCTTTTCCACAAAATACCACGTTCGGGTGCGCATATACAGTGCGATTGAAACTTCGTGGCCCATGCGCAGAAGTCGGTATTTTGTGGAAGAGCCACACTGAAGGGGCAAAAGAGCCTCATGTGGCTTGCGAGCCGCGGTTTTCCGAGCCGCAGTTTGCCGACCACTGCCCTAGACCCTTGTCTGGGACAAGTAAGAGAAGCTGGATGCCCGTCAGCCTTTTGACTCTGTAAAAGCCAGACTTGATCGGCTGCAAACTGCCTCTCCCTGGCATCCATCTAGAGTAGACCCCGCAGGACAGGAAATGGGGCAACTTCCCTCCTGGATTCCCACTCCTCTTGGCTCCCTCCTGCCATCTGTTGCTGTTTGTGTAGAAAAAGAACAGAAGAGAATACCAACTACCACACACATTCAGCAATCTCATTTTGTATGTGGGAGTCTGGACTCATTAACAAGTTTCTCAAATTCTCCCTGCACTTACAACACCACTCTAAACATAACCCGGTGAAGTCATGGGAATAGGCAATGCTCAGCTGCATGATGCTGGGATGGCAGCGTCCAAATGCGTCATCTGCTACTGCCTAGTACGTTCTTCTGCTTCAGCCCAGGTGTTTTTTCAGCAGCCCCTAAGTCAGTAATGCTCATTTCAGTATTCTCCAGCCTCCACAACGTCCCTTTGATTCTACCCCATGTTGAGTCCCACTTCCTTTATTATGGTTTTCATTTTCCAGATTATTCACTAATTCATCTGCAAAGCCATATGTCCACCCACACATTCAACAACCATGCAGTGGGCACTTACCCGCTTTCATTAGCTTGTGCAAAGTACCAGAGCATGTAAAATATTTGGGGAGGTAGTCCATGTTTTAAAGGGGGAATCCCAAAATTCATATTAGTCTCTCCCTTGTTTTGAACTCTTACGCATCTAAAAACGAAGTGCTCTGTTAAATACTGTATAAAATTCTCTCTAGTTGTTTCTGAATGCCCCCAACTTTTTTCTTTTCCTTTTTTCATATTTCAATTTCTTAAGAGCAAAATTCAAATTATATTTTTGGTGGAATGGTGTGATCCAAACAAAGAGTTGAAATGTCCATGTTTAAATTCTAATTTTGCCATTTACTTGCTCTGTGGTTTGGGGAGTACAAACCTTCTCTAGTTAGAGAATGGAAATTGGATGGGAGGATTGCTAATATCTCTCCCAACTCTGGCATTCATGAACCTGTAAATTCTAAACTACCTACCATGGCTGGAAAATGAAGAGGATACTCAATATAAAGGTGTCGATAGCTTGTTTCAATGCTTCTGGTTCTAACCTATTTATACAGTGGATGGTTTTCTAACTGCAATGTAACTTTGCCACTGGCTTATAGATCGAAACAGAGTAAATATAAAAACAACCCCAAAAATCAGATTGGACCTTTCCTTTGAAGCTAGCTGGGCTTTTGAACAGGTTCTTCAGCCAGCCAGGAATTCTTTCCCAGACCAGAGAGCAATACAGACAGGAAATATAACCTCACACTGAGTGAGACAACTCCCTATTTCTAACTTTACGGGGTTGCTGTATCTTACACTAGACAGTCAAACATCAGCAGTATCAGAATGGTCCTAGAAGAAGTTTTGATGTATGTTTGGCTGAACAAGTCATAACTGACGATTAAGGAAGGTAGGCTATTAGGACTCCAATCCTATACTTTGTGAGATGCTATCAAAGGGAGAGTCCATTCTTTAGCCAACCCTATCACAGATGGGAGGTGGCCTTGATCGCAGCCTTCCCTACTCAAATGGTCATCTTGAGTTTGACCCTACCCATAGGTCAACTTATATTCAGATAGTAATGATCCTATCTGGGTAATACTCATTTTTTAAATATAAAATCCTCTAAAAGAATTTCAATTCATCTACTTGATTTCAACATAATTGCTGTTTTAAGGATGTCTGCAAATGTGAAATGTTGTTTAATGGAATCCAATTACCTCCTTTCAATATAATTACCTAACAAGGGCTGATGGATACTAACCAGTTCTTTTGCTGTAAACAACTAAATAGTTGTTTGACAAAATGAAATCGGCATGTTGTCACACTGGACACATCTACTCAAACCCAAGCAGAGTTTGTTTCATTACATAATATGGTAACTAGGACTCTCTTCTGTACTTGTTGTGAACATTGCAAAGGCTTCAGAAATAGTTTTCTGAGATCCAGCGGTACCACTCAGGATACTATTCATCAATTTGGAAAGCAAAGTACTGTTAACTTTGATGGTTTTGCTCTTTTAGAATCCCTGAGGGCTGAAAAAGAAAAGCAATCCTGTATGACTTTGGTGATGTGGATACAGTAAGACTGGATCTGGGTCTCCAATTCCAGAATTCTTTCTACTCTGATGCCACTGTCACCTAGAACATCCCTGCTGTCATAAGAATTTATGATTTATAGCGTAAACTAGAGGCGTTTACCACCCACCTAACTGCAGCGGAGTTAGGAGGGTTAAAATGAGACATATTAAAAAGCCCTCCAGAAATATTTGATGACCTATATAAAGACAGTAACAACTCATGAACTGG
The DNA here is from genome assembly GCF_000147115.1 of Myotis lucifugus. Taxonomy (NCBI): domain Eukaryota; kingdom Metazoa; phylum Chordata; class Mammalia; order Chiroptera; family Vespertilionidae; genus Myotis; species Myotis lucifugus. The sequence continues at coordinate 946,871 of NW_005871285.1, read as the reverse complement.
GTCTCTGTTGCAGCAGGGACATAGCCCTTTCCTATAGCTTTCTGGCAGGAATGAGGCAAGGTTTTGCACCCAACTATTTTGGAAACCAATGAGGGAGGAATTATATGTTATAAAGTGATCATTGGAATGTTGGAATAATTTTGCTCTGATTCTGAGATTTCGCTACTGCCTTAACCTTGGCAATTATTTTTTATTTGTTTAATAATTTTAAACAATTCAAGGATAAATGCAGTTAACTCTCAGGACTTAAGTTTCTTCCTTTATAAAATGGGATTAATGTTCTTGTTATAGAACAACTTTTAAAATACAAACACAAACAGTCCATGGACACAGACAATAGGGTGGTGAACACTTGGGGGGTGCGGATGGGAGGGGTTGGGCAGATAGGGGTACAGGAGGATGAGAGACATCTGTAATACTGCCAACTATACGTGTGTGTGTGTGTGTGTGTGTGTGTGTAATATAACATAAACACAAGCTGATACATATACAATTGGTTTTAAAGTTGCATTCCATAGTTAATAGTAGGCCTACATTTAGCATTGTTTTTTTTTCACTTCTCTTGGGCCAATTGATAATTGTTATTTCCCAGCAAAGTGAGGATCCACATTGGAAGAAAGCTTTAGTATTTTCCTAGCTATTTTTTTTCTTTGACTCCTGTGCCCTTGTGCCTACCTCCAGGATTGAACCATGATTTACTGTCTCTGAATTGTAATTTAGAGTGATTAGGAAAGGGACAGACAGATTATTTAAATTCACCCCCAAGTGATTGCCACGTGGAAGTATAGTCCTTATTTTTATTTTTATGATTAGCTTATTTCTTATTAAGTGTGGTATGAAGAGAGTTGACTAAAAAGTTATTGATTAGACTTAGACTTCATTAATTAATATTAGACT
>NW_005871285.1:944710-945843 GCF_000147115.1 Myotis lucifugus | reverse complement strand
TCAGTAAATTGATGATAATTTCTAGTATGATCTAATATATAGTTCATAGATCTTTCCCACCATCATCCCTCAAATTCAAATTTCTTTTTTGAAGTAGATTTGTTTGAATCAGGATCCAAACCGCATCTCCACATTTCATTTCATTAGGGAGGTGATGTATTTGAGGAGGCCAGAAAGAAGAATAGCTCTAGTTCTCCTAAGCAGCTGAGTCTGCCAAAGTATGCCAACATTAGTATTCATTCATTCATTCACTCAACTATCTATCTATCTATCTATCTATCTATCTATCTATCTATCTGTATATCTATCTATCTATCGTCTAATGTGCTAGCTACTGTAGCAAATATAAAGATAAGTTTGACCTGGTAGATTCTCTAACATGCTCACATATAAAACTGACTAAAAAGAAAAATATAAGAAAAGTCTATAATTGACATAACCTGGAAGAACTGTTAACCTACCAAGTATATACTTACCATGGTTAGGTTAAAACAAAAAGGCCTCAAATCAATGATTTGGAATTTGAGGAAGAAAAAAAAAAACAATTAGAAAAGCAAAAAACAAAAAGAATCCAAAAATAAGAAGATAGTGTAAGGAGCCTCTGGGACAACTTCAAGCATACCAACATTTGCATTATGAGGGTGCCAGAAGGAGAAGAGAGAGGGAAAGATATTGAAAACCTATATGAAGAAATAATGACAGAAAACTTCCCCTACCTGGTGAAAGAAATATATTTACAAGTTCAGGAAGTGCAGAGAGTCCTAAATAAGAGGAACCCAAAGAGGCCCACACCAAGGTACATCATGATCAAAATGCCAAAGGTTAAAGACAAAGAGAATCTTAAAAGCAACTAGAGAAAAGCAGTTAGTAAGAAGAAAAAATAAGATAAAAAATGAACATTACAATGGCAATAAATACACATCTATCACCAATTGAATCTAAAAATCAAAATAAATGACCAAGGAATCTGATGAAATAAACAACCTGATGAATAAAATAGAACCAGAGGCATGGAAACATGGAACAGACTGAAGAATCTCAGAGGAAAGGTAGGGGTGGGTGGGTGAGTGGAAGGAGATCAAGTAAAGAACATGTATGCATATATGCACAACCCATGGACACAGACAATAGGA
>NW_005871285.1:921740-939322 GCF_000147115.1 Myotis lucifugus | reverse complement strand
GTAAAAATGGGCTTGCATTACAAGAAAATACAGAACAACTTCTCTGAATTAATTCCCCGTATTATTCAGGCTGCTGTTTTACACAAAGATACTCTTTAGGGCGTGAACGCCATAAATTGTTACAGATTTACCTGGTCCACGGTTTCCGTTGTAGCTGCGAGACTCCTGAGTGCAAAGACCCTGAGAGCCTCTCTCCAAATCGAGGGGATTCGCTTTCCTCTGAAGAGACAAAAATGCCCCCTTGTTCCTTATGGGCTCCCCTGGCAGTGGGAGCCATTGTCAGGTGCCTTAGCTGCAGCTGTAGGCTGGGTGTGAGGCCATGCTGCCTCCGCTCTGAGCTCATTTCCTCAGCCTTCCTGAGGGCTGCAATCATCGTGACCTCTGCCTGCCCCAGGGTTAAGCCCCTACTTCAAATGTTAACTGACTTGAAGATTTCAAAAGCCTTCTCTGTACAAAGGTTTGGTAGGAGTTTTGAAAAATTAAAAAAAACAAAATTGACTCCTTGTCCAATACTCCTGAAGTTTTGGAAGACTAATTTACATGAAAAGAAAACTAAAGTCTTTGCTTAATTTCTTAGAATGCTTGGAATAAAATCCACATTTCTTTCTTTTAAATATATTTTTATTGAATTCAGAGAGAAAGGGAGAGGGAGCTAGAAACATCAATGATGAGAGAGAATCATTGATTGGCTGCCTCTTGCACGCCCCCTACTGGGGATCAAGCCCACAACCCAGGCATGTGCCCTTGACTGGAATCGAACCTAAGACCCTTCAGTCCGCAGGCTGACGCTGAGCCAAACCAGCTAGAGCAAAATCCACATTTCTTAGTGTTTCTTAGTGTGACTTAGAAGCCCCAAATCATCTGGATCTTGCCTACCCCGCTTACTTCATCTGTTGTCACCATTGCCCTTGTTGATTTTATTACAGCCTTACATCTTCCTTTGGTTCCCCACCCCAATGCCAATCTGTTCCCTTTAGGAATGCCTTTCCCCCAAATGCCAACCAATAGCCATCTCCTTGTTACATCAAGTCTCAGGTTAGCAGTTACTTCCTCAGGAAAGTCTTCCTTGACACTCAGCCTAAAAAAAAGGTATCAGGTTATTATCATACCACCCTGTTTTGATTTTCTATGGCACATACTACTCTGGTATATTTTCATATTTATATAATTCCCACCATCTTTCTTTAAGATACAAGTTTCATTTGAACAGGGGTCTTAACTCTTCAGCTCAACCTAAAAAAAATTGCAAGGCATCAAAAATGTGTTCATTAAATGTTTGTCGAATGGATAAGTGAATGAAAGGCCATCCATGTTAATTGCTAAATGAGGGATTCAGATATGAAACACTAGTGTTTCCAGAGGGAGGAGTCACTCTGCGCTAGACAAAAGTTGATTAGAGATGAAGGAATACTGACTTGGAAGCTGTACATACACGGAACTTAGAGCTGCATAAAGAAAGATGGGTTTGTTTCAAGTAAAGGAGAATTTGCCAGTTAAATGATCTAATCTATTTGGGCCCCAAACCAGTTATTCAAAAGCGATGAGTCCCTTAACCTCAGTTTGCACTTCTGATCTTCGAAGTTGCTTGCTGTGCTAACTCTGTGATTCTGAAAGCTGTTTTTGTTTTATATTTTTTCTCATCAGGGCACTTTGGTCTAGCAGAGAAAACAAGTTTAAGTAACTGGCTCTTTCTCTACCGTATGAGCAGGGAGGACACATTTTCCCTTCCTTGGTAAAGATGGTTATGGCTGATTAATCAAGCTATTAGATACTGTTTTGCTGCGTTCAGTAGAAGCAATGATGAGGCTTTAGCTTGAATATTCATGTTATAAGTGCTGCAAGAGTTTGGAATGCTTATAGAGTCACAGGATTTGAGAGCTAAAAAGGACCTTCGAGACCGTTTAAACTCTGCAACCCATCCTCCACACCATTTATAATTTTACAGCTTAAAATACTGAGGCCCAGAGTAATAAAGTGATTGGCTAATGGTTACAGTAGCTGGTAAGCAAACTGAGATTACTCACCGGGACTTTCTGACTCCTAGTCCAGTGCTCTTTATACTGCACCTAAGGGAGCTTCATGCACTTGGTCATGTTACATAAGCAGAAAGAAAGTGGGATTTTAAGGCGCACTTATAGAAGAAACCCCATCATCAATTTCATTTTCAAAGTTGCAGTCATGAAAGTGAGAAATACATGTGGAAAGCACATGCCGGCATTTGAAAGGGTTTAAAGTATAGTCATTACCCCCTTTAAGAGCATTCAGACTGCAATTTGGGAAAAGAGGACGCCATTGTTTTACTTCCCCCATATATTTTCTACATTATCCCAAACAGCCATGCTGAAATTATCACATCCCTCCCCAAATTTTATTTTTTTAAATATATTTTATTGATTTTTACAGAGAGGAAGGGAGAGGGATAGAGAGTTAGAAACATCGATGAGAGAAACATCCATCAGCTGCTGCCTGCACGGCCCCTACTGGGGATTGAGCCTGCAACTAAGGTACATGCCCTTGACCAGAATCGAACCCCGGACCCTTAAGTCCGCGGGCCGATGCTCTATCCACTGACCCAAACTGGTTAGGGCCAAAATTTTAATTTTGTTTTTAACTGGCAGTACACACAGCCTATGCAGATTTAGTATTTTTGACTAATGAGTTTAGTTTTGCTCTTGCAAATAGTGAGTGTCAAATGTCATTCTTTCCATCCTCCAGCAGATGGCAACTCTAGTCTTCCCGTCATCTCACCTATCTCTACACAGGATCACATCCTCCTCCACCCTCTCTCCTCTGGACGCCCATCTTTCTGCATTACTGAGGGTTGGGAATCACCACCTTCAACATTTGACGTTAATGGCCAATCTAAATGTGCCAGAAATAACAAAATTACAAATTAACCCACCAGTTCAAATTTGTTTTAAAAATAGGAAAAAAGAGAAGATATACTTAGAGATTCTAAAATAAAATGTAGCACAGAAAACTTTCCATTTAAGGAAACAAAGTCTCTTTTTTAAAGAAAAAAACAAATCTACTTTCTTCTTCAGGCCTTGCTTTTAAAGGAGGGTAAGTTTGATTAGATTTTCTCTAATTATTGGTTAAAAAGTCAGAAACGTCTCCAAAATAACACCCAAGAGCAAAATTGAGTCAAATTTCTCCTATAGCCTCGACTTTCCCATTCTTCCATCCCTCTTACATATACCGTTTCATTCAGTGACCAAAGCTGCTTATTTCTTTCCTTTTAAGAAATCGGGTCTCTTTCTCCAAGTATATTCCCAGGCATTGCTGAAAAGACCTTCATTTCTCTTGCTCGGGTCTCTGCGCCACACCCCCACCCCTACCCCTACCACTGAGATCCTGGTGACTCTGACAGGATTGAGGAAGTTAAGACACATCCTGCTCTCCCATCCTAAGTCTGAGGGCAGCTAGAAGAAAGCACCAGACAAGAATAGCAGCTACACTGTTTTTGAAAGGGAGCACTGAATGATCTCAGGCCTGGGCAAGTCGATTTCATTACCGATTCCTCCTTGAAAGGCTGTCTTCAGACTTCCAAACCAGGTCTCCCAGATGAGCTTGCTAGTGCTAGGAATGCCTGATTTGTAGAATGGACTTGATGGCCTACAAATGCTTCCTGTAGGGAACCTCTGCTCACTCACCCTCTTCCAAAGAACTTATCCAGTTTCTTTTCATCGAAGTTGAAGAAAATGGCCACCTCAATATGCTAAATACCAGACGGAGGCTAAAGTCTAAAGGAATGGAATAGTCACAATAACATACCTCTTGTAGGGGAAAAAAGGCATTTTTGCCTGGCCAGTGTGGCTCAGTGGTTGAGTGTTGACCCATAAACCAAGAGGTACTGTTTGCTTCCTGATCAGGGCACATGCCCAGGTTGTGGGCTCGATTCTAGGTTGGGGGCATGGAGGAGGCAGCTGATCATTGTCTCTCTCTCATTTATGTTTCTATTTCTCTATCCATTTCCCTTCCTCTCACTCTCTAAAGTCAATAAAAGCATTTTTTTAAAAGCATTTTTAGCTTCAGAGAGTATGTGTCCCATGGTTATTACTGTCATCACATGAAAACGTGAGCTGACACTGCAAATACAGGTATTTGTGGAAATCCAAGAGCACCGTCATTCACTGACAGACACTAATGAAGACAGGGGAGCTTCCTTCAAACCAACAAATAATTAGCACTGACAATAGAAGTGTAAATAGAGCCCTAATTAATTAATTCCCTAATTGTCTGTCCTGCTGTATCATCCACACCCCTGCTCCCACTTTAGCTAGAACATATGCCCAAGAAGACTTGCTTCTTTCAACTTTGTGATAATCACATACCCACGTGCTCAGTGTGGGCAACCATTGCACTAGAGGTCTCTCGCCCTTGTACGTGTATATAGGCTTTCATTCTTTTGTGACTCCCTCAGTTTCCTCACAATTCTGAAACCTGGACGTGTTTACTTATTAATGCGGATAGCCAGCTGGCACCCATTATTGGACGCAACTCACAGTTAATATAAAATGGAAAGTGATCAGTTGGTAAATCTGGAGTGATGAGAACTCTCTGGACTCTTCCTCTTCGCTCTTGGTGACAATAAGTGCTTAGCTGTCCCTGTCCCTTGGCTGATCCACATTCCAATCCTTGCAGTCAGAAAGCAGATGGATTGCTTTTTTGGGGTTTTGTCATTTTCCATCTTTGGAAAGGATGATCAGTTCCTTCTTAAAGCAACAATAACAGTTCCGTCTTTTCTCTCTCTGAAGTGAGGCAGCAGCATTGGAAAACGTAATGTGGTGATTTCAAGTTGCGTGAGATTAAAGGGGGATGCATGTTTGTGTATTGCAGAGATGTCTCTCCATCGGAGATGGCTGAGCTGAGGGGACAGACTGAATAACCCACTGAGAGGAGGGCCAGGGAAGACAGGACTAGGTTGGGAGTAGTCAACTGGAGAACATGTAGCCCAAAGAATCAGCACCGGTGGCACAGGTGGGATCAGCCCTGATCCTAGTACTGAGGTTCCAGGCTCTATCTGAAGATGCTTTGCTAATAGTCCCTCATAGTGTGTGTGTGTGTGTGTGTGTGTGTGTGTGTGTGTGTGTGTGTGTGTTTAATGCATATGCTTATGTGTATGTTTGTACAATGCTGTTGATATTCCTTCTGATTACCTTGCATATCATAGTTACTATACATATTTGTGAAAAGTTACTGAGAATCACACAAAGGCCATTTGTTCCTATCTATACAACGTGAAGCAGGGGCCTGCTGCCTTCCTGTCACCCTTTAATTGTCAGGTGTCCGTTGGGTCAGATGAGTGAGCAGCCAGCCCGTGGAGGCTATGTACTAAGGAGAGCTAATGTTTTGTTTGAGGAAAGAAGTACATTATAAACAATGAGCGAGAAATGCTTATATCATAGAAGCAAATGAAAAGGTGTGGTGAAGACAGAGGAGATGGTGAATAGTCACATTGCACTCATTCTCTCTTTCTCTCCAGGGGTCCTCAAACTACGGCCCGCGGGCTACATGCAAATACAAATATTGTATTTGTTCCCGTTTTGTTTTTTTTACTTCAAAATAAGATATGTGCAGTGTGCATAGGAATTTGTTCATAGTTTTTTTTTTAAAACTATAGTCTGGCCCTCCAACGGTCTGAGGGACAGTGAACTGGCCCCCTGTTTAAAAAGTTTGAGGACCCCTGTCTCAACCAATGGGAAAGTTGGGTGGCTTATGTCAGGCTTAGAGTATACAGAAAGGTGATTGGCAAAGACAAGCTCAAAGAGCCAGCACAAGGGAATGATGAAGTCATCATGTGGCCAGAGAACGTTGGTGACAGAGTGGCCTGACTTAAAGGAGGGAATGGGATGCAGTGGGAGGGAAGGAGAAATAAGCTAGGACAGGTTGCCTGTCCACCCACATGTGTGCTTCCCTCCTAATAGCTGATTATGTGGATTTTCTAGACACATGCTTTAATCTTTTATTTGACTTTACCTACCTAGACATACGCATACTCTGGAAATCCAGAGAAACCCTACAATCTGCTTGTTAAAGCTGAGAAATGATTCGTGAGTGTGGCTTTATATCAGTCACTACTGACTCTGGCTCTTTTTAGATCCTTCCTTGCATTTTTAAGGTGTCCTGCCTCCCTCCTTGTGATGTTCTACTATGCAGCCCTGCCTTGGACTCCCTGGACCCGACCCCTTCCCACCAGAACCAGAGAAGCTAGCACCTTCTTCAGTTTGGTTGGATTTTTCATTACATGTTCCTGTGGCCTTTGTACCAGTGCCCATGTACCAGCAGTTTGTGGAACTACCTTGTGCCAAGCAATGTACCGAAAGTGTTACATATATTAGCTCTCTTCGTCTATATAACCATCCTTGAAGATGGATCCATTTAATGTATATTTATTGAGTGTCTATTATATGACAAGGCACACAATGATACTGGCAGCAAAAAATGAAGATACACATAACTTATGTTTAGCTGAAAGCATACTTCGCGTTGGCAGAGGTTGAGTCCTAGGGTGGGAATAAAATTTGTCCCAGATTGGAAATTTGAATGTAAGTCTTTCAGACTTCAAAGTTATCATTATTTTTAATTCCTCTACTGCATGCATCTCCCTATTTTTTTAAATAAAAATTAATTTAAAATTAATTCTTCTCGGCAGATGTTCATTTGAAGGCAAGCTGACTATCAGGCCATCTAAGCCAGAGTGAGTCTTATGTGACAAATTGAGGCAGAAAGTCCTGAAATGCTTTCTGGATGTTCTGCTCTGGGTGGAGTGCTAAGCCTTTCAGAAGCTGCCTTCCAGGGGCTTGACAGGTCCAGGGGTCCATCGCCACCAAGTGGCTTGTTGCTCATTATTGCATTTAATACTATAGCAAGGACTCCACCAGTGTCTTTATTAAAACTTGCTCCAGGCTAGCGTTTTCCCCCCCGGGTCAGTAATGAGTTTAAAGGAGTGGATGTGGAAATGAGATTTGTTCTCACCAGTGGAGTGAATTATGTCTTGTTGGGGCCTCTAGGCTAATATTTCAAATTCGCCACAAGGTACTTCATCAAAAATTCTATTTGGGTTCCAAAAGGACCATGCATGCCTATTAGCAAATTCAGAGCATGCCTTTAAATTGTAATTTTTTTCTTTTCCTTCCCCTGGCTCTGTCGACTGAAGGCTTTAAGAATTAGCATTTTGTGAAAATGATCCATTTCCACAGGCCAGTGAAGGGCATAGCAAAAAGGTGCGGCCCTTTTATCTAACAAGGCCGAGTCTGTGACAACTGAGGTGAATACATGCAGAGCCACGGGGAATGCATCACAGACAAGGCCTGCGCCCTCGCCCTGGGCATCAGGGCCTCGCAGACACCCTCGTGGGACAGGACTCACGCTGGCTATCTTTTAAATAAATCCTCATGCCTCAAGTTCAGTTGCCTGGGCTCATTTTAATGCCATTGAGACTTGTGGATTGAACTCTACAATGGGGCCTTCCATAGAGATGGGTCTATGAAAGCACTGGTTTTCCAGTAGTAGACATTCCCAGGAATCCTAGGTCATTGGATAAGACCAAAGCTGCAGGTTACCTTTACAGGTGTTCTCTGTGGTGGAACAGGGGAGAAGGCATGATTTGGCATAATGTCCACAGACCTCCCATCCCCAGACAACTCCCCTCGCCACCGCTGCTGCCTCCCAGATAAGGGGTTGTATTCCAGAGCAATGGTGACCAACTGTTATCGATCCCCACTGTACGACAGGCTGAGTATTGATGGGCTTGAGAATAGAGTGAATGTCCTCACTTTTCCTTCCTAATCCCCATACATTTATAGCATCGAGAGCTGCTCCCCTCTGAAATTTTGACATAAGTTGTTATAAGTTACACTTCCTAGATCTGGGAAAAAATGGTTTCATTGATTCTATTCCAGTTCTTCTGCTTATTGACTCAAATTTTCTTTTATTTTTATATTTTTGTTAATCTTCACCTGAAGGTATTGTTTCCATTGCTTTTGAGAGTGAGTGGAAGGGAGGGAGGGAGAGAGAGAGAAAAAGAGAGAGAGAGAAAGATCAATGTGAGAGAGACACATTAACTGATTGCCTCCTGCACTCGCCCAGACCGAGGGTGGGGTTGAACCCGAGACCCTTTGGTGGACAGGGCCAACGCTCTAACCACTGGAGAACACCAGCCAGCGAGGGCTCTTTTATATTTTAATCCATTTGGGCAGCTGCTCTTCAGTCTCAGGTGCTCTTCCTGTACAGAGCTACACCCGACTGGAATCAGGTCGCCGCTGGACACTGTCCTGCAGACACACATTTGGTGACGTGCACTTCCGAGAGGGCTGCCAGCCTCGCTCCAATTGCTCTGTAATGAAACCAACAGGGAAGAGTCTCCTTCGCACACACATGTCTTCACATCATTTTAGAAATCATGGTGCATCTGGAACAGTACTTTTCTTTAAACAAACAATTTATGGCCAGTGTGGAGTTCCAGATGCCGCTGGGCGGGTGTTAATATATTCAGTCCTGTGTCCATCATTCGCACTTTGAGTCGGCCCCTACTTCCCAGGAAGCAGGCAGTCTCTGCTTTTGTCTGTCTGCTTTGACTGCCTGTTAATTGTTAATAGATTTCCAGGTGTAGGTCATGCTGTGTGGGCATCCATCCTTAGGAAGGTCTGAGGCTGTCCCTGGTTATGAAAAGGCAAGTGATAAACAAAAACTGGGGAAATCTCAGCGTCCTCACTAAACATGTCAAACCCAGTAATGCTTCTGGTAGTAACAGCGAAATTTATGATTGAGAGAACAAATTTGCACAATAAAAAAGGAGAGTCAAGTGGGAAAAGCAGAGAGAGAAAGGAGGCCTCCAAAGAAGATTGCAGAAAGGGAAAACATTTAAGAAATCAAAGCCCTTTCACAAAGAGGAGTTGGGGAAAGGGGACAATAGGAATGTAAATGTCTTCCTTGTACTGGGGACAGGGAGAGAGGGAGGGCATTCGGGATGAGCTTTTCCATGATTCTGCTTGAGGACATGCAGGCTAAGGCCTGTGCTGCCCTCTGTGTTAGGGAAATGGGTCTATTGGTTCAGGATTCAGCAAACTACAACCCAAAGCCAAATTCAGGTGCTGCCTATTTATTTATTTGTTTATTTGTCTGTTTATTTATTTATTTTAATATATTTCTATTGATTTCAGAGAGTAAGGGAGAGGGAGAAAGGGATAGAAACATCAATGATGAGAGAGAATCCTGCAACCCCACAGTGGGGATCGAGCCCACAACCTGGGCATGTGCCCTGACCGGGAATCGAACCCTGACCTCTGGTTCATAGGTGGATGCTCAGCCACTGAGCCAGGCCGGCCGGCTCAGAGAGTGCCTGTTTTTATAAGGCCAGCAAGCTAAGAATGATTTTACATTTTTAAATGGTTGAAATAAATCAAAAGTAGAATAATACTTTCTGACTTGTGAAAATTATATCACGTTCACATTTCAGTACCCATAAGTAAGCTTTCCTTGGAACCCAGCCACACCCACATGTTTACACATTGTCTACAGTTGCTTAGTCATTGTCTGTGGTTGCTTATTCATTAAAATAGCAGAGAAGACAAGTTGCAACAGATACTGTGTGCCCTGCAAAGCCTAAAGTATTTACTATTGGACCTTTACAGATAGTGTCTCGGCCCCTTGTATTGGTGTATTCAGTCGGATTAACCGGGAATTAGTTCACCCAGCCTTCTCACTGGCTAGCCTGTCTATGTCCCGCCTTCTCTTTGCAGAAGTTTATTTCCTTACATGTCCATTTGCCCACGTTCTTCCATGAGTTGGCAAGGACTTACTTTATGTCAGACCCTGTGCTAGGCTCTGGGGTGATAGGACAGGTGAATCCAACCTGGTTTCTGCTCCTGAGCATTAACAGCCCAGTTAGGGCACCTGAGGGGAGGAGCAAAATCAAACTGCACAGAGGGAAGAGATATGCATGACGAAGTAAATGGTGAAGAGTGACACATATTATAAGAGGATTTCAGGAATGATGACAAGGGATTCTGAATCTCATCTCTTCCTATGTAACACCATTGGCCAGCCAGCCACTCCTCCCAGAAAGCTAGCCATCATCCCTGACTCTTCCTCTCCTGCTGCCTCTGAGGAGAAGGCTCGCTTTGCAATGCAGCCAGCCTGGTGGTCCATGTAAAAGGGACCCTGGGGAGTTCTGCTCGGTCGGTATGGCCAGTTGTGGCAGTCCTGCCTCGCCCACACCCGTGACCTTTCAGCCAAAAGACTGAATTCTGTTTGTTATTCTTCCTACATAGCTTTTGAATTATCTACTTAGCTCCATTTTTTGTGCTTTCACTCTAATCTAGGCCACTGTCCTTGCTGGCCTGGACCATGGAAAAAGCTCTGTTGACTGGCTCTCTCACATCCTCCCTTGCATTTGCTCTGTTTGAAATTTGCATATAATCATGCTCCTTCTCTGTGGATGATGCTTCTCACTGTTCTTGTATTGTTTTTGTTGTTTTTAACATGTTTTTTATTGACTTCCTGGAGAGGAAGAGAGAGGGATAGAGAGATAGAAACATCAATGAAAGAGAAAAATCATGGATTGGCCGCCTAGTGCACACCTGCTTCTAGGGATCGAGCCTGAAACCCAGGCATGTGCCCTGACTGGGAATTGAACCAGTGACTTCTTGGTTCATAGACCTCAGCCACTGAGCTACACTGGTGGGGCTGTTTCTATATTTCTTTATAATATCCCAAATCTTTGGTCTCTCCTTGGAGACCCTGAACAATCAGTTTTTAGTTACCTCAGCAGCCTCTTTTGCATCCCATTTAGTCCCTTTATTATAGCCACATGGGCATCTTACAGTTCCTCTGTAGTGAATAATTCATTTTCCAAACCAAAATAATTCATTTATTTGTGAAGATGCAAAGGGACACTATTAATAATGAGGCCAGGGCAACAGGCTATACCGTGACTGTCCCATGCAAACCAAGACTTGAGGTCACCCTTAATTTCTTCGACACAACACACTCTTTCTCATCTCAGAGCCTCCGAATGGGCCTTTTCTTTACCTGGAGTTCCCTCACAGTTCTCAGCTTGCAAGCTATTGTCTTGAAGATTCTTCCATGACTTCACAGGTTACGCATGGTCCTCTCATTACACACACTCAGAGCACCTTTGCAATCTTCAAATATATTGATGGGTAACATATCATTGTCTTATGACTCATATTATCATTTACACATCAGACTATGGGGACCAAACCTCTTCTTCTGCCCAGGACTGAGGGGGCTCCCGGGATGTGGGATTTTCAATGCTAGAACCAGACAAGTCCCAGGTCACCATGTGAGAATGTCAGTTCTTCAGTGTCAAGAACTGTATTTGTCTTGTCCCCACTGTACCCTCTGAACCTACTGCAGTGCCTTGTAAGTTACTATGCTCAATAAACTCTTGTTGGTTCAACGAGTTGAGAGGGAAAGGAATAAAGTAAAAGGCAAGAGAGATGACATTCAGTGGGCTTATTAAGAATGCTTTGTATATTGGTTCCACTTTAGGCTACAGGGTAAGTTCTAGCTGCAGTCTGGGATAGAAGAGCATTGCAGGACATGAAAATATTCTCATAACAAACCTTCTCTGTCCACTTTTAAGTGACATCTGGAAAAGATTTGAATGTTTGTGTACCTCCCAAATTCGTATGTTAAATCCTAATGTCCAATGTGATATCAGACAGTAGATGTGAGTAGGTAGGTCATGAGGGTGGAGCCCTCATGAATGGGATTAGTGCTCTTATAAAAGAAAACCCAGAGAGCTTCCTTATTCCTTCCAAAGTGTGAGGACATGGGGAAAAGGCAGCTTGCTGTGACTTGCTAAGCAGATCTCACCAAACACTGATGCTGCCAGTGCCTGGATCTTGGACTTCCTTACCTTCAGAACTGAGAGAAGTGAATCCCTGTTGTTTAGAAGCATTCTGTCTATGTTATTTTGTTACAGCTGCCTGAAGGGATAAGATAGTCATTAACAGTGTGGTGTGAATGGCTGCAGTGGTGGAATGTGTTACCCACTCCAGAAGTAGTTGCTTTTTAAATAAGAAACAGAGCCTTCAACCAAATGATGAACTGAAAATAGCAGATATTTTGACCTGGAAATGGGGGACACGATTTTGGGGTAAAAAATGGAGTGAAGAGGAAGGTCCACCTTCAAACTGGCCCCAAATTCCCACCTCCCATGTGCCTGCCCACTCTGCCTGGGTGTGGGATGTCAGGACTGTGGGCTCCTAAGGGGCGATGAGGGGTACAGTTACATCAGAATAGTTTGAGCAGAACCCCATGGGACGGCAGTCTAATTGTTTTCTCTCAAGTTACCCAGATCGAACTTTACTAGCCCGATTTTGGACAGGTTATTCCCACCCTCTGTGTTTCTGGCATCTGTGCTTGGCACCAGATGAGACGTTTGTGCTGGGAGAGATGAGAGGATCAAAAAGGCACATTAGAGCTCTCCTACTGATAAAATGCGGGACACTGAGATTCTCAATGTTTCCTTTAGACTACATAAATTCAGTAAATGAGAGCCCAAGATTCCTAGGAACTGGAGGCTTCTGACCATTCGATCCATGCTTGTTCCATGGAATAATAGGTTATGAGACGCACAGAAATACATTGGAGATTCTCATTCTGTAGACGGGAAAACTGAGGTCTATTGAAGTGAAGGCCCTGACCACATTCGATAGCTCATTCACGCCACAGGGGGACTTGCACCCAAATGTCCCAATTCCAAGTGCTAAGCCTCCCCACTCCACACCTGCATTTTATTATAAAAACACTTTGACCTACAGAAAAGTTAAAGAAATTGTGCAGTGAGCAGCCGCATACCCATCACCTCAATTTTACCCATTTTTTATATTTGTTTTATCACCTATCTATTCATCATATTTTAAAAAATTAATATTTTTATTGATATCAGAGAGGAAGGGAAAGGGAGAGAGAGAGAGATAGAAACATCCATGATGAGAGAGAATCATTGATTAGCTGCCTCCTGCATGCCCCCTACTAGGGATTGAGCACCCAACCTAGGCATGTACCTTCACCAGGAATCAAACTATGACCTCCTGGGTCATAGGTCAATGCTCAACCACTGTCTGGGCTATCCATTCTATTTTTGAAGCATTTGAAAGTAAGTTGCAGACATGAGTACACTTCACTTCTGAATCATTCAGCATAAGATCATTATTTGAGTTTGATATTTGTTTACCATTATTTTTATATAAAATTTACACACAGTGAAATGAACATGAATTTGTTTTTCTTTTTTTCCATTTCAAAGATTTTGAAACATGTTGCATTTTGCTTAAGTAATCATTTAAAACTCATTTTCTCTAGAAGATGTACTTGCTTATTTAAAAAAACACACATTTTTACAAGAAATGGATGTATGCGCTGTCACATCATTATGCTATACTTGTTCTTCTTTTTTTATTGAATGTATTGGGGTGATATTGGCTAATAAACTTATATAGGTGTCAGGTATACAATTATATAATGCATCATCTGTATATTGTATTATGTGTTCACCACCCCAAGCAAAATGGAAACAGACTGATAGACAGAGAACCACAGACTGACAGCTGTCGGAGGGGAGTGGGTTGTGAGGCTGGGTAAAGAAGGTGAAGGGGTTAAGCAACAAACAAAGAAACAAAAAAAAAACAAAACTCATGGACAAGCTATAATTTCAAAAGCAGGTTTTATATGTTGTTCTGTTCAAGTAATTGCTAAGGGGCAACTCTATACACATTTTAATTCATAAGCAATGAAGCCTTTTGTTGTTAACCCTCAGTCGAAGATATTTTTCCATTGATTTTTAGAGAGACTAGAAGGGAGGGGAAGAGGCAGAGAGAGAGAAACATGGATGTTGAGAGGGACATTGTTTGGTTGCCTCCATCAGGCACCCAGCCTGGAACTAAGGATCTAGCATACAACTGAGGTACGTGCCCTTGACCAGTATCGAACCGGTGGCCCTTCAGTCCCAGGGCTAATGCTCCATCTATTGGGCCATACCGACTAAGGCAGCAATGAAGTCTTGAAGTCAAGGAAGTGCACTGATGTGGGAGAGGAGTGGACATATTCAAACAGTACACTAGAGCCACAGAGCCTTGTAGAAAACTGAGCTCGCCCTAGCCGGTTTGGCTCAGTGGATAGAGCATCAGCCTGTGGACTGAAGGGTCCCAGGTTCTATTCAGGTCAAGGGCACATGCCCGGTTTGTGGGTTCTAACCCCAGTAGGGGGCATGCAAGAGTCAGCCAACCAATGATTCTCTCTCATCATTGATGTTTCTATATCTCTCTCCCTCTCCCTTCCTCTCTGAAATCAATAAAAATGTATTTTAAAAAAGAAAGAAAATTGAGCACATTTCCCAGCTCCATGTACGCTCCCACACCCCCTCCCATCCCCACACTCTAATCTCAAAGAGACAAGCAACCTGGAATTACCCATCTGGGTGGGGAGCGGGAATAAGCAAAAAGGACCAAAAAAAAAAAAATGTCACGAGTTCTTTTGCTTCTGACATATGATTGCTCTATTTGACCGAAATATTTTTCTTCTCTTTTGCTCCTATAGAAACAAATCAGAGAAACTAGAGCAGTTTTGAGAGACAGATGCTGAAAAATGATACTCCACACTCTCTCCCCAGCTCCCTTCTCACATCCTGCAGGGTGTATGAGGAGCCCCTGCTCATATGCACACAGGCGAACACACGCGAGTGCACACACATACACACACACACTGCTGGTGACTGAAATTGTGGGTAGCCAGTGGTTCAATACTGTCTCCAGGCATATGGGGGACTCTGCACGAAGAGCTGGGAGAAACTTGAAGTGTGCTAACTGCCAACCCCTCATGTCAAAAGGCAGAGAAAATCGTAGGAGGTCTCTAGGAACCAAATTCTCTCACCATCGGAGGCCTGTTGGTCAGAAGAGAGGACAGCAGCAAGTTGAAGGCAGCCGAAGGCAGCCAAAGGCCTGCTCCCCAGGTGGCTTCATGGAGCAGAAATTATGGGCAGCAGTAAAATCGGAAAGGTGTTATAACCTGCTTTGACAGCAGGGAAAGGGGAGGGAGAAGAAATGGAAAGGGAATATTCTGGAAGTCTTTCTGTGGGAGATCCAGAAAACCATTTTAGAGGAAACAGAGCATTTCAGAAACAGCTGGGCCTTCAGCCAAAGGCAGATGGTTTAAAATGAGGAATGGGAGAGTGGTGGGAATGAAATCAGGTCGCAGGCAGTGGACACACCACATGAATGCGGTGGTGGCTGTGCTAGGTGGAAGTCCATCGATGCTGACCCTGCCTGTAAAAACCACACATTTAGGCTTTCTCTCTTGGCCTCTGAGCCCGGCCAGCTCCGGAGACTGCGTCCATCATTCACTGATGTGGAAGCTACTCTTTTTGGCCAAGGAGGTCCAACATCCCCAATAAAAACTCTGAATGATCAACATATAGGAGAAAGTGAGTGGTGCCGACTCACTACAGTCCTGGGGGCTGTCTAATGGTTTGAGAGAGCTAAGCTTGTGGTTAGAATTCAAGTCAGCAGGCAGGGAGAAGGACTGTATAGTTTTTGGATAGAGCAGGGTCCAAAGGCGTAGGAAAAAATTTAAAACTGAAACGAAGCATTCGCATGAACAGGAATGCACGTTCTGTTTCTGATTATAATCAGGGTTGGCTATTTTTACTGTGTTTCTGATGAGTCTACTTCACTGCACTTTCTACCAGAAATGACACAATGCATGGTATTTGCTCTGTGTTGGCCAGTAGCTAAAGAGAGAAATCTCTGCAGAAGTGTGTCTACAGAGGGTGCTGAGGCTGACATATGGCAGATTTTTTCACATCTCCCCAAAACACACAACTTCACTAATAATAGAACATAACTGTATGTGTGTATGGGTATATGTGTCTGCACACACATGAGTATTATACATATCAACTGAGTTTCACTAACCACATGTTTACTAAATTCAAGGAATAAAATATTTTATGGCCAGATAGTCACCCCCAAAACATGATTCAGAAACTCTGAGATGCAACTTGGTAGCATTAAGCGCCAGTGAGTATTAATGAGGCCTATGTCATAGGTTTCAACAGACAGAATACTTGATTTTTATTGGAAATAGGTGGAAGAGGGGGTCTTTTTACAGACTTGACCATAGAACAAAAAAATAAAATATTATAACCCAACTCTACAAATGTATTCTACACAATGTGATGTGATTCCTTTGGCAAATCTTATCCCCGCTCGGTAGCAAAAATTAGAATGACCTCTTTCAACATGCATTTAGAAGTCATAATTTCTTCCCCAAATAAGTTCATGTTTGCCTTTATAACCTGATATGATGATGTCCAGTGAGCCGGGTTTTTACCTGCTCTTTCAAATAGTTGACTCCTACGGATGACGGTTAGGTGCTACTAGAGATGGAAGAAGGATGAGGCTAGACGCTGTCTTCAAGGAGTTTAATTAGGACATGAGAGGAAAGTGTAGGAAACCAACCAGTAAGACCCAAGATCAGACAACTTATGAATTTGAGCTGGGGGAGCTTATTTGGGTTGGAGCAGCCCTCAGGTGTTTGATCTTGATGTTTCCTATCAGCAGGATCTTTAGTGACTTTTTTTGGGTCCTTGGGGAGCTGACTTTCAAAACATTATTAATTAAAGATGATGCCTTTACACTGCCAAGTTATTAATGTAGCTTCTTGTTAATATTGTGCTTACAACATGGATGGTGTTTTTCCATCAAACACACAGTAATTTAAGGGAAAACGAATAAGATTTTTTGAGAGGTATTTTTCTTCTTTTGACTAACAAGGTTAACTTTTTTTCATTCAATCTGTATCATTTAATGGGGGGGTAGAAGAAGGTAAAGGGGGGAAATGGTAATGGAAGGAGACGTGACTCAGGGTAGTGAACACACAGTATAATATACAGGTGATGTACACCTGGAACTGTTATTGGAGAAAAACGTGCCTCATCTTCCCCCATTGCTAGTTGGAGTGAGGGTCTTGGGATACCTCTGGAAGAAGCATTTCCAGTGACCCCTGGGAGGATAAGATATGGTAGGAAACTTTATTTTCGTGGAATTACATCCCTGGGTTTTCAAAGTCCCATTTCCCTTAGCCCAGTCATAGAAGAAGTATAGTTGGGGTTTCAGTGAAGCTAGAAGCAAAGCCAGTGTCTAGTTTCCTCGTCATCTTAGAGACAGGTCCAGTTCAGCATCAAGCGAGGTGCAGTCTATTAGTCCATTGCTTGTGGGGTCCACATGGCCATGGGCCGTAAGGGCAAATGCAGGGAAGCAGGAGCAAAGGAGCCCCACAAGCCCAGAGTCAAACAAATCCCAAGAGAGTGAACTCTTTTGTTTAGGGGATTATGTATCCCAAATCTTTCTGTCCTACAGTGATCACACCCATTCTGGCCAACCATCTCTGTCCCCAAGTTGGACAGCAAGCGCCTCCCCGCCCTCCCCGCCCCGCCCCCTGCAACTTTACTGGGCATGTGTCTATCTTCCCTTTGTTAGACCCTGGGGAGGGTAAAGTTGTAGCTTCCTAGTGAAGCTGTCCAAAAGACATGCCTATAATGTCTGGTCTTT
>NW_005871285.1:856859-921640 GCF_000147115.1 Myotis lucifugus | reverse complement strand
TTCTCTCTCTCCCTCTCCCTTCCTCTCTGAATCAATAAAAATCAATATATATATAGAAAGGCCTTTGGCAAAACTCTGTTATTGTGAATACCCCATTTTACAATGGTTCATTTTTCAAAGGGTTTCATATTCATGATTTTCTTTGATCTTCATAGTTCTCCAGTGGAAGAGGACAATTAGATCTTCCCATTTTCCTTCCCGATAAGAACAGTGGCGTGTACACTCTCCCAGAAGCCGTGCATTTACGATGAGTCAGGGCTTTTCCTCAGTGTGCAAGTTGTCAGCCTCTTGATTTGGGTGTACGTGCTTAACTCAGAGTACCTAAACCTAATCTGTCAATGTTCTCTTAACTGTTAATTATGATATTGACTATTTTCACTATGTTGCTTCAAGATTATTCATACTTTCTAATTTGATAGAAATTAAGTTTTTTTCCTGCTTAAAAAAAAAAGAAGAAGAAAAAAAAGAATGGTTGAATGCATCTAGGTGATATCCAGCCCTTTAGCCATGCAGTGGGGAACACGTCCCAGTTTCCTGACCTCAAGATTACATTCTCATTCTATTTTTGGTGCAAGGCATGAAACTGGTGTATTCGATTTCTCTTGCTGACAGTTGGATACAAGATTTGGGAACCAAGTTACAAATATTTGACTTTTTTGGTTAGCAATAATTTGGAAGTTAAATAGAAAAGTTTTATTATCAATAGATCGCTACCTTACATCATATGCAAAATTAATTCAAAATGGATTATAGACATAAATGTAGGAGTTAAAACTATAAATATTATAGAAAAAACATAGAAGTAAACCTTGGTGACTTTGGGTTAAGAAATGGTTTCTTGAATATACCAAAAGCATAGGTGACAAAAAATTAAAAATGTTCAAGTTTCTGCCCTAACCAGTTTGGCTCAGTGGATAGAGTGTCGGTCTGCGGACTCAAGGGTCGCAGGTTCGATTCCGGCCAAGGGCATGTACCTTGGTTGTGGGCACATACCCAGTAGGGAGTGTGCAGGAGGTAGCTGGTAGATGTTTCTCTCTCATTGATGTTTCTAACTGTCTATCCCTCTCCCTTCCTCTCTGTAAAAAAAATCAAAAATATATATTAAAAAATAAATAAAAATAAAAATGTTCAAGCTTCAAATGATATCATCAAGAAAGTGAAGATAGCCATGGGAGGAAAATATTTGCATATCACATATGTGATCATAAACTTGTATCTAACATATTAAAGAACTGTTATAAACTCAATCATGAAAAGACAAGTAACACAATTATAAAATTGGCAAAGACTTTGTGGAGTGTTTTCCAATACCAACTGCCAATTTTCCAACTCTCTGACACCAACTGGGTGTTCAACATTCAATTCAATTCTGGTACTGTCTACCTGGAGTTAGCATTATATCCCACAAGTTAAAAGACTCAATCCAACAGGACTGCCCCCACTCTAGATACCAATCACAAGTCTTTTTAAAAAATATTTTTTATTAATTTCAGAGAGGAAGGGAGAGGGAGAGAGAGATAGAAGCATCAATGATGAGAGAGAATCATTGGTTGGCTGCCTCTAGCACACCACTGGAGATGGAGCCCACAACCTGGGCATGTGCCCCGACCGGGAATCGAACCATGACCTCCTGGTTCATAGGTCGATGCTCAACCACTGAGTCACACCGGCCAATACTTTTGTCTAATCAGCTATAAATTGGGGGTTTCCACAAACCCCTCCTCATATCTATTAGAATGGCTCACAGAGTTTAGGAAGGCACTTTGCTTATATTTACCAGTTTATTATAAATGATAGAAATAGGGGTAGAGTTAGGGGTAGGGTTAGTTCTCCACTGGAAGAGGACAACTAGATCTTTTCCCATTTTACTTCTCACAAAAGAGAACAAATAAGAACAGTGAATGCACACTTTCCCAGAAGTCACATGTTTTACGGTGAGTCAGATAAAGAGGTTCATAGGAAAAATTCCCAGAGTCCTGAGCTTCTATCTTTATGTGGAGTTGGGGTACAGCACCTGGTGGTCACATGGCTGTGTTCACCACCTCAGAAACTCTCTAAATCCCATTGTTTAGGGATTGCTATGAAGGTCACATGACAGCCATGATTAATTAAATCATTGGCACCTTACCCTTCAGCCCCTCTCCCTTCTCAATTTTTATTTTATTTTATTGTAATATATATTTTATTGATTTCAAAGAGGAAAGGGGAGAGAGATAGGAACATCAATGATAAAAGAAAATCATTGACTGACTGCCTCCTGCACGCCCCCTTACTGGGGATCAAGCCTGCAACCCCAGGCATGTGCCCTTGATTGGAATTGAACCCAGGACCCTTCAGTACACAGGTCAATGCTCTATCCACTGAGCCAAATCAGCTAGGGCTCCCTTCCCAATTTTTAGATGTCAGATTGAAAATGTCAATCTTCTAAACATGTCCTAATCTTTTTTGGGATCAATACCCATCTTGAAGCTATTTAGGGGCTCTCAACCACCAGTCACTTCATTAGCACACAAAAGACACTCTGCACTGGCAACGGGGGTGGGGGGGTGCAAGAGTTTTAATACCTGTGTGCCAAGAACTGAAAACAAAGACCTTTTTTCTCTTTAATGCCACACATTTGAATAAACATTTGTCCAGGAAGGCCTGTAAATGGCAAATAAGCACACAAAAAGAGGCTCAATATCACTACTTATTAGAAAAATGTAAATCAAAACCCATGAGATGTTACTTCACACCCGCTAGGATAACTATAATAAAAAGATGGACAATAAAAAGTGTTGGAGAGGATATGAAGAAATCGGAACCTTCATTTACATCGGAATGTAAAATGGTGCAGCTACTTTGGGAAACAGTTTGGTAGTTCCTCAAATTGCTATAGTTTCCATATGACCCAGTAATTCCACTCTTAGGTATAATCCAAAAGAAATGAAAACATATGTCTACACAAAAAACTTGACATAGATGTTCATAAAAGCATTATTAACAATAACCAAAAATTGAAAAGAACACAAATGTCCATAAACTGGATGTATAGATATATAATTGTGGTATAGCTATGCAATAGGATATTATTCAGCAATAAAACAGAATGAAGAACTGATGTGATCTACAACATGGATGACCTTGAAAACATTATGTTAAAAGGACCACATGTCTTATGATTCCACTTAACATGAAATATACAGAAAAGACACATGGAGAGACAGAAAGTAGATTAGCAGTTGCCTATTGGCTGGAGCAAGGGGGTGAGAAATAGGGAGTGGATGTTATTGGGATGTTATTGGGTGAGGGATAAAAGAATTATGAAGTTCAATAGTGCTGATGGTTGCACAGCTCTCAGTACACTAGAAACCATTGAACTGTACACTTTGGGGGAATTTTATGGTATGTGAATTATGTCTATAGAAATGTTTGTTTTTTATAATCAACAAATGGTACCTCCTGGAGTTGGGCTATGCAGACAATAGATAAATAAATAATATATCTAAAAGTACTGCAATTCTCTTTTGTACTTTGATGAACTCATTGGACTAGAACTTGAAGTTAGTTCTCCTTATAAATAAACTGGACTAGTATATAAGAGCTAATTGACAATACTGCCAAATTGACTTTGCCAGGGAACAAGCAGTCATGGTGATCCTGAAATTAATAGCCAAAATGTAATGATAAATTTTATTTGAAAACTTGGTCATGGGTTGGATTCCTGGCCAGGGTACATACTCTACATGTGGGCTCAATCCCCAGTAAGTAGCCTGCAAGAGGCAGCCACTAGATGTTTCTCTCCTTCTCCCTTCCCCTCGCTCTAAAATCAACTTAATAAACATTAACAAAAAAAGCACATACAATAAATGGTATTTACTAAGTGCATTCGTTTCTAGGGCTACTATAACAAACTGGATGGTTTAAATAACAGAAATGTATTTTCTCATGGTTCTGGAGGCTTGAAGTCTGAGATCAAGCTTTTTTTTTTAATATATTTTATTGATTTTTTACAGAGAGGAAGGGAGAGGGATAGAGAGTTAGAAACATCGATCAGCTGCCTCCTGCATATCCCCCACTGGGGATGTGCCCGCAACCGAGCTACATGCCCTTGACCGGAATCGAACCCGGGACCCTTGAGTCCGCAGGCCAACGCTCTATCCACTGAGCCAAACCGGTCAGGGCTGAGATCAAGCTTTTGACAGGGCTGGTTCTCCTTCCAGGCTGTAAGGGAGAATGCATTCTATCCTTCTCTTCTAGCTTCGGGTAGTCTAAGATGTCTCTTGGCTTATGGATGTCATTTTCCCGGTGTCTTCGCATCATCTTCCTTTAATACATGTCTGTCTCCATGTTTACATTTTCCCTTTTAATAAGGACACAATCATATTGAATTAGGGCCCACCTTAAAGATCTTAACATGATAAATAAAATCACCTTTGTATATACTGGGGGTTAGGAATTCAACATCTTTTTGGGGGGATACAATTTAACTCATAACCCTAAATCACACCTTAGGATTTATATGTTTTATGTTATTTTGGCATAGCTGAATTTGTAATTTTTATTAATGGTGTTCATTGGATCAGGGCAAGAATGAATGTTCTCTAAGATCATCCATGTATTAATTGGAGTTTGCTTATGCCCTTTGATCGACTTTGTCATTCTATATCTGATGACTTTCAATAAAGAACCACATGAAAAATCCTCAGTGTTCTAAGTCTGCGGAGAAAAATAATGAAAATGACTATATAATTGGGAAGTTTGATCATCCTTTGGTTTTTTTGTCTCTTGTCTCCAGAACATTCCTTTAATGGATTGCCAAGAAATATGTTGCTATTTCTTAGATCATTTCAGCCTGCAGATTGAGGATAAAGAGTACACGGATAAAGCAAGTTTACCACATTCACGCAATTATCTAAAAGAAAAATAGGACTTGAACCCACAAGTACTATAAAGTGAATTATAAAATGTAGGCAGTGATTTTTTTTTTTTTTTAGCAATTGGTACTTTGGCTAAAAATAAATCAAACAAAAATAAAAAAGAAATGAAGATAAAAAGTAAGGTCTGTGAAGAAACTCAAACAATATTCTTTGTGGGCTCATTCCCATCAGCATAAAAACACATCCTAAATTCTCTCTCTTTCATACACACACATGTATATATTTAACTTTGGTTTCCTCCAGCTACTTTCTCTGCCCTTTGATAGAAATATTCTCTAAAGGAGGAATTATTTTCAATGTTGATTTTATTTTAACTTTTTTTCCCTTCCACATTCTCTCTCCAAGTTTCCCCAATCAGGCTTCTGTGTGCATTCTGCCCCAACCTGCTTTGGTCAAGGTCACCAACAACCACCAAGTTCCCAGTCAGTGGGCAACTCCTGCCCCGCCTCGTACTTGCTGCTCTAAGCTTGGCTTCCGGAACTCCATAAGCTCCTGGCTGTCTGCTCCTTCACTGACCATTTCTCAGAGACGTCTTTGGGCCCTCCTCATCTCCCTGATCTCTTAACTCTGACGTGCTCCAGGCCTCAATCATGGAACCTTTACTTGCACCTACACCCACTCCCTTAGTGAGCATATCCAGGGTCAGTCCTTAAATATCATCTTGATGCTCCCACATCTATATCTTCAACTCAAACCTTCCCTTTGAACTCCAAACTCCTATCTCTAACTACCTACTGAACATTGATACTCGGACATTTCATTGGCATCTCACACTTAACATTTCCAAAACGGAAATCTTAATCAGCCCTCCCTTCCTTATGGTTCTACATCCATCAAAAGCCACTCCATGCTCCTAGTACTTTATTTCAGAAATGTTGGTGTTCTCTCCTTCTCTCGCATCCCATACATACCCCATAAGCAGATCCTGTTGGCTCTGAACTGAAAATATATCTTGGAACTAACTGCTTCTCACCATTTCCCATCACTATTAAGTTTCCATCTTTTCTCATCTGAGTTTTTAGAAAAACCTAATGGCTCTCCTTTGCCATCCTTTCTCCAAGTCTAGTATCAACACAACAGCCAGGGTAATACTTTTTTCCCCCCTTACGAACAGTAAAAGCCAAACCATTACAGTGCCTGTAGCTGCCACCGCTGGCCCCTCCCCCTGCCTTTTCCCTCTGATCTTATTTACTGCTCTGTCTTCTCTAAGCTCCAGGTACACTGGCCTCCTTGCCATTCTTCGAACTTGTCAAGCATGTGCCTCATCAGGGCCTTGTACATCTGCAGTTACCCATATCTGGAACGTTCCGTGTTCGTGGCATGTCCCCCTCCCGCTTCAGTCCTTGCTCACTGGGTACCTACTAGGTAAGGCCTACACTCTTAATATGATTTAAATTGCACCTTCCACACACTGCATTTCACTGTTCTTCTCTGCTTTATTTTTCAATGTAGCATGCATGCATTGCTGTCAGGTATTCTGACTCCTTTACTGATGTATTAATTGTTGGTATCCCCCAGAAGAATGTAAGTTCCTAAGAGATAGGGATATTTGTCTGTTTTGTTCACTGCTCTAATCTCAGAGCCTGGAACACTGCCTGACATATAGTAGAAACAAAGTAAAAAAAAAATTGAATGAATGACCGTATAGTTCTTAACCTTTTCTAGTTCATAATTCTATGAACTGTTTTAAGATTTGACAAAACTTATGGAAATTTTCCCTGAAAAAAAAAAAGTGCTGTACACCGACAATTTGGTACCTAAATTCTTAGATTAATAAATGTCCTCACATCCATCCAGGGACCCTTTGCCTGATCCAGATCATCCTGGTTAATCATCTCTGGCCTAGAAGAAGGGGCAATTGTACAATCAACTCTACTGCTGTCTATTTGGTGACTGCGGCTCCTACCACACCTGTTTCACTGATTCTGCGATTGGGAACTGAATTTTGCAGCATTGTTTTAGGAAGGTCAAAGTCACTTTTTGAGAAATCTTTGAAGCCTTCTACCCATATCCCCCACGCTGAGTTCTCTTATTTCCCTTTCTCTCCTCTCTTTCCAAGGTATTTCTCCAACTTTCGTAAACCTTAAAGAGCAAATGACTGCAAGATCATAATTGGGAGAAGGTGTATGTATGAGTAAAAGGCGAACAGTGAAATCATTTAAATTCCTGCCTTTTGCTGGAAGGTTCTGCATTCTTTCCCTAAGGAGGTGCCCTCATGGGTTGAACAATGTGGCACATTTATACTCCCACCACGCAGAGTCACTGAGGGAAGCAGGTGTGATAAGTGTAGCAGTCACCACGCAGACCACAGGAGAGCTGGTTCTGCTGAGGGGTTCTGGGATGGCAGAATCTTGCTCTCAGCACGTCCCAAGGAAAGCAGCCCCTGTGGATTCAGGATGCATGGGAAGCCCTGTTTCCGCTAACGGGTTTGGAGATCTGGACTTCCATGCTGGGATCCCAGCTTGATTAAAGGCTGCCGAGAAGCTGATCCAGTAAATAGTCTTTGCTATGGGTGGACTCGTATTTCTTGCTAGAGATAAACCAAGCCGTGCGCCATAAAGCAGCCAGTGAGTCCTGCGGCGGCTGACTCAGCACTCTGCCCTCTATGGTGCTGGCACCTTCTATTAGAAATGGCCTCGTCGTCATAAACGTTGTTCACTTCAGAGATTCCAGACTTGGCGATGCGTTGACTCTAAGTTGGATTAGCCCCATAGTTCCCTCAAGTAAATACCTGGTCACTTCCCGCACACTCCACTATAAAGCAAGCATCTGTGGTTTTATTTCTCTAAGCCCTCTTTGGTGCTGTTTATCTAGAAAGCCAGCTGAAGCCCTGGGAGAAGATTTCTAAGAAAAGTCGGTGGGGCCTGCCCTGGGCAGAGAGAGAATTTGAGTGCCATGCGCCTGCAAAGGTCAGCACCCCAGGAGAGGGGCCGTCCCAGGCACAGTCCAACCTGACCCATTTATATTTGACTTTGAAATTCATCCTGTGCCTCAGCTTCTTGCTTATTTTTCACAGTAAAGTTTTGGGGCATGGGAGGGCTTATAGTAAGAGGCGTGTCAGTTCTTTGAGCTCAGATGATACCATAGAAATAAGTAACAGTATCTGACAATCTATGCGGAAACTGAGGAATACACACTTTCAATTTAGAGCTTGCTACTCAAAGTGTGGCCCTAGAACAGTGGTTCTCAACCTTCTGGCCCTTTAAATACAGTTCCTCATGTTGTGACCCAACCATAAAATTATTTTCGTTGCTACTTCATAACTGTAATGTTGCTACTGTTATGAATCGTCATGTGAATATCTGATATGCAGGATGGTCTTAGGCGACCCCTGTGAAAGGGTCATTCGACCGCCAAAGGGGTCACGACCCACAGATTGAGAACCGCTGCCCTAGAGTAATAGTACTGTCAGCATTCCTCAGGAGCTTTTTAGATGGTAGATTCCAGAGTCCTGCCCTGCACCTAGGGAATCAGAAGCTGCATTTTAACAAGATCCTCTGGTGATTCATTAACACATTAAGGGTTTGTTTTGTTTTACTTTTTAAACAATTCTTTATTGTTTAAAGCATTACATAAGTCTCCTTTTTCCCCCATTGACCTCTCCCCGGCCGCCCCCACCCCGCAGCACATGCCCTCACCCCCTACTGTCTGTGTCCACTGGTTATGCTCATATACATGCATACAAGTACTTTGGTTGCTCTCTTACCCCCTCTCTCCCCCACTCCCCACCCCCACCCCCCGCCACCTTCCCTCATAGGTTGGACAGTCTGTCTGATGCTTCTATGTCTCTGGTTCTATTTTTGTTCATCAGTTTATGTTGTTCATTATAGTCCACAAATGAGTGAGATCATGTGATATTTATATTTCTCTGACTGGCTTATTGCTTTTTTTTTTTTCAAAAGGGTTGGTTAAAGCTCTGGTTCCCCCACAGGGCTTTGCTTTGGAATCACCTAGGGAGCTTTTAAAAGACAGTTGCTGCCGAAACCGGTTTGGCTCAGTGGATAGAGCGTCGGCCTGCGGACTGAAAGGTCCCAGGTCAATTCTGGTCAAGGGCATGTACCTGGGTTGCGGGCATATCCCCAGTGGGAGATGTGCAGGAGGCAGCTGATCGATGTTTCTAACTCTCTATCTCTCTCCCTTCCTCTCTGTAAAAAATCAATAAAATATATTTTTAAAAAAAAATAAAAGGAGATTTGGGAAAAAATAAAAGGCAAGTTGTTCTCTAAGTTATTATTTGTACCTTAAAAAAAAAAAGACAATTGCTATCTGTTTACTGTCAGAGAACCTGGTTCTACTGATAGGGGGTTCAGTTTGGTCCTGGTGGGTTTTCAAAGCTCCCAGGTGTTTGTAACGAGTAGCAGTTTGCCAGCCCCTGGTGTAGACAGAACCAGAGTCCAGCTCCTGCACAGGTGGGTAGTTAAGAGTTGATGCTATTGACAACAGGCTGAGTTACCTGGCATTCTAGCAGCCACAAGTTCCTTTCGAGTTGTATGTATTTATAGGGTATTGGCTGTCTTCTGAATCACCAAAGAAAAGTTATGGCCTCTTTAGTTGGCCATTTTCCCTATTGTATTTACATATTTGAAAATGGACAGATTCGTTTTGCTTTATATGGTTATTCTAGAATAGTCAGAAATTTTATTTAATTGGAATCTCATTTTCTAATATGCTTTTAAGAGGAAGGGTATGGTCTAAACCAGTGGTCGGCAAACTGCGGCCCCTTGAGTGTGGCTCTTCCACAAAATACCACGTGCAGGCGCGCACGTACAGTGCGATTGGAACTTCGTGGCCACACTCAAGGGGCCAAAGAGACGCATGTAGCTCGTGAGCCACAGTTTGCCGACCACTGATCTAAACTAAAGAGTGTCTTTTAAGACTTCAGGATTGCTAAGCAGGAGTTGTTCCTGTCTCTCTTGAGGAAGCAAGAGCTGAAATTTCAAAAGGAGAAGTAACTGCCCAGATTACAGGGCTGGCCCCTGGAAAAGACAAGGTTCGAACTGGCATTTGAAAAGGTTTTATCTGATCCTTAAAGCGCATACTTTTTGACTCCACCATGTTTTTCCCCAAAAACCTTAACTGTGTCTGACTAATAGTAACTTTAAAGAGTTATGATTATTTTGTGTAACCTTTTTTTATAGGTGGCTTTTAAATGTTACATGTAACCCTTTCCACTAATCATAACTGAGTCAAAATAGTGTATACCCTGTGGTTCTGTAATGAATAAATAAACAAGTTAGGGATCTGAGGATGGTCGAGAAAGGCCGGTTTGGGGATGTTTAGTTGTCCTGGGTAAAGGCCTTCGGAAGAATTCCCAAGAGGCAGGTACTTCACTAAAAGCTGCTCCTCTGGTCAAAGGGAGGGAAGGGGCAGGGAAAAGACAAGCTCTAAGAAAAGAAAGGGAATGTTTTCGAAGATACGAAAAACGTTCTCTCAGATGGTGGAGAGCAGTAGACTATGGCAAAATGTAAAGGGCAAACAGACTAACTTGCTGGGCATGTTGGTGTCCACTGCACAGCCAACTGTAAAAGGCACTTGGGTCCATTGGGAGAGCCCGGGCTTTGTTAAAGGACAGCCCAGCACGTGCCATCTGCAGGGCCTGGCTGCTCCTGAGGAAGACTGGAGCCGCTCTGCCTGCAAACGCAGATCCTTTCATCTGCCTGTTTTCCTCATTTGTTTGAATTCTTGTCACAATTCTTGGAATCTGTGTATATCTGAGAAGGACCTTGACTTCAAAACATGTTCGTTCTCCGTGGTTTCATACGTCTCCTTAGCATCATACGGAGAGACTTTCTACCAACGAGGCAGCTGTGTTCACTTGTGGATTCATTTCTTTCTTGGGAATGGGTGTCTCTTGGCATCAAATAAGATTCTAAACATTGTAGGCAAATCCTAGGAAAGAAGAAAGACCTTGGCACCTGAACTCTTGCCCCATATTCTGATCACCATTTCTCCTCTCCATCACCATGGTTACTCAAAACCTCTAGAAGCAGAGATCTCTGTACCTCCCACAGTTATGCTTCCTGTGTCCCCCGTCAATGTTCCTTTATCTCTATAGTTCCCATTGCCTCCCTCTATGTTCACTGGTCATCTTGCTTAAATCCCTAGTACTATACTCTCTCTTGTTTATCTTTTTCTTCCCTTGTTTTTCCTCCCTTTGAGTTGCCACTATTCTCTATTATCTTTTTTCTTTTTGGATTAGGAACTTTTCTTTCAACTTTATATACAGGGTGGGGCAAAGGTAGGTTTAAAGTTGTTCATATGGAAAAATAATACAGTAATCAATAAATAATAATATGAGAATAAGCTCTGTTTCGTGTATTCACCAACTGTAAACCTATGTTCACCCCACCCTGTATTTAAAACTGATGAGTAGGCCATGGGATACATTGCAGTTTATTCTTATATAGATTATATCAGTAAGAGGTTCGCTAAAAGACTTAATAACAACCGTGAATTCTAGGAGGATGTTTAAAGTACAACAGTGTATGACTGGATCTTCAGATTCTATAGAAGCATCATTTAAACATAAATAGAACTGCAGAGTAAGAGGAGGGCACTCACACTAGCAGTGCTTGGCCGGGGGAGTGCGCTTTGGCATTTGAGTGGGTACATTTTCAGAATGAGGGACCAGAGGGGCTTTGCAGGAAGTGTGGAATCCTTGGCCTTGCTCGCTAAATGCCAGTAGTGCCAACCGAGTCATTTGGCAACCAAGGACATTCACCCAGATTTCCAACTGAAATTATATTGTTGCATTCTTATTCATTAGGTTCTTTAAAATGATACCAGCATTTAGATAGATAATGGCCCCTTACAATTCATTCCAAAGTCTTATGTTTACTGTAAAATAGTTATACATATATACAAAATATCAGTGTTGAAGACCAAGTGCCAGACTATGGTTTTAAGAAATGGCCCATAAAGCATTCATTGTTCTGGGTAAAAGCAAAAGAACTCACCTTGGTTGTATAGCTGCTATCCTCCCATCCTCTCATTGAACCCTCTCAGCAAGCCCCACAGTTCCCATGCTGTAATCCTTGTGACGTGAAGAATATTTTTCCACCTTAGAGTTTTAATGAAACTTCAGTAAGCGAATGTGTAAAAGCACTCAAAGCCAGTCTGGTCACTGTGTGAATGATACATGTGTCAGGGGCTGTGAGACCCTCCGTGAACGTTAATTAAGCACAAAGAAGTTCTTCTAGATGATTAAGTGTAACACTTTTACATTTCAAAATGGGGACTTCAGTGCCTGGCTGGTGTGGCTCAGTGGTTGAGCGTCGACCTATAAACCAGGAGGTCACGGCTCGATTCCCAGTCAGGGAACATGTCTGGGTTGCAGGCTCGATCCCCAGTAGGGAACGTGCAGGAGGCAGCTGATCAAGGTTTGTTTTTTTCCATCATTGATGTTTCTATACCTCTCTCCTGCTCTTTTCCTCTCTGAAATCAATAAAAAATATATTTAAAGCAAACAAACAAAATAACACAAGGACTTTGGCTCATCAAAACTCTCGAGTGGCAATGCTTCTGAAAAGTTCTCAGAAACTTCTAAGGCATAATCAGGATTTAAAGGAACTCTTCAGTTGACCTGAAGCCGAAACTGAATTAGCCTGCTCATTATTTGTTCCTGTGATGAACTCTGAGAGATATTCATAGGCATTTTGTTAGAACTTGATAACAACCATTGAACAGAGAATAAAAGAATAAAAGGAAAATGATTCTTACTGTAGCAAGTGGGATTCAGGTTAAAAGTGAAAAATGCAGCGCTGGCCAGTGTGCTAAATGGTTAGAGTCTTGGACAGTGTAAGATTTGAGGGTTCGATTGCCACTTAAGGCATATAGCTGGGTTGCTGGTTTGCTCCCCATATCCAGTCAGGGTGCGTGAAGGAGGCAACCAGTCCATGTGTCCCTATCACAATGATGTTTCTGTCTGTCTGTCTGTCTCTTTCTTTCTGTCTCACCCTCCCTCCCTCCCACTCTCTGAAAAGCAATGAAAAAAATATGTTCAGGTGAGGATTAACAACAACAACAACAGAAACATGTGCGTGCACACACATACAAATACACATACACACACATATACCCTTCAGTTGCAAATGAGGTTAGCTTTGATAGACATGGGCACCGAAAGCGATTTCCTTCTCCATGTAGGTGAGAGTGGCTCTTCGAATAGGAAATAATTTGCTGTCAGGTGAATAGAGCCTAAATGTGATGCTTGCCTATCGCCAGGGGAAGGGACCCATGCCCTCGCCACGGCAGTTTATGATTTCCTGCTGTGTCTGGGTTGCAGATGGAAATAAAACCCCCACTGCCATGAGATGAATCAACCTGCAGCTCACAGTGGCCACATTCCTGGGAAAACAACTTGTCAGGAGAGAAGATTAAAGAGGGCCATGTTTGACTCCAATGCTGCCCAATTGGTGAATTATATTTTTAGAGCAATCAGCTTAAATCCTGGAGATTGAAATTGTGCTGCTGCTCGCTGACTGCCTGAGTGATTTGGCATGAAATTTAATTTGCTTTAACATGCATGGGGGCTAAGCAGAGAGGCCTTAATTTCACATTTGAGAGTTGCTGTGTTACTTTGGAAATAACTAAAATCTTGGTGTCAGAGTTCCCTTCATTTCTCTTCTTCAAAACAGTCATGATGCCCTGGCCAAAGTCAGTTCTCGAGGTTACTAGTTTGGGCTAATTTTCCTTTTCTTTATGCTTCTCAGTCTTTCTCACCTTGGTGTTCATATTAATTGATCACGTACCATGTACTAGGCTCTTAATTGATCATTTCATCAACATTCAGCACATTTAGCATCTCAAGTTTGTAGCTGAGAAAAGTTGGCATCTCCTGACCTTTTCCCTCCTGACCTTTTCTACATTAGTGGGGTCACAAGGAACACCTCCTTAGCAGGGCCCCTCATTTTCTCCTTTCATGTCAGCCTTCCCCAGTGTCACCCCTGATTGGAACCCTGATCCATGTTGAATGAGCCTAGTTGCAATGGAGAGTTTGGGATCAAGGGCTCTCTTTTTAATTTTCACTATGTAAGGATCCAGTTTTCAAGAAATAAGTTGGTCCTCAAAGCCATATTACTTTGAAGTTATTTATTTGATGTGAATAAATTGAAGCTGAGCTAAGCTAAAAATCTGCAGGCTGATAACAACAGCAATAATAAAGTGTTTGTCAGTGAATCAATGTCTTGAACCTACCTAGAGAGCTAAGATCTATGAGTGAGCTTTTTTACATGCCTGAGGCTAGTGAAATGTAATGAATAGTAAAAATGTCTAAGCCAGAAGCTTGCCTTGCCAAATAATCTGTAAGTACCCAAATAATTTCCACTGATAGGGGCTTTTGTTTGTTGGTTTATTTGTTTTTTGTTAATCCTCACCCAATGATATCTTTTCCATTGATTTTTAGAGAGAGTGGAAGGGAGGGAAGGAGAGAGAGAAACATCAATTGCTTTCCTCCTGCACTCACCTTGACCTGGGCTGGAGATGGAGCCTGCAACCAAGGTACATGCCCTTGACTGAAATCAAACCTGTCACCTTTCAGTCTGAGGGTCAATGCTCTAACCACTGAGCAACCGGCCCGGACTGGGGTTCACATCTGAATGAAAAGTCAACTCTAGTTGGTCATTGGAATGCTGACTAGTGGCTGCCAGTGATCCATACCGTGGGTCTGATGCTTCGTAATTCCTGGGCTCTGTAAACTTGAATTAAATTCGAATTGTGCTTGTAGTAAGTGCTTTAATAGTCCACTCCTTCAAAAGTAAACATTCCATTACTGGGATCTTTTAGTAGACACTTTTCTTATAACAATTGTAAAGGGATGTTTGGTTGGCCCCCCACAGATCTTTTACTTAGTTTATCACTTTGCATGTTTAGTGGATGCTAACATGATATGTTATTTAATAGGTTATGGAAATATGCCACTTATTGGAATGGTAGTTACTAAGTACAAAGAATCTCAGGAGAACTATGAGTTTCATCTAATTAAGCTGTTTGCAGTTTATTACCAGACAAATGTTTCTTTAGCTGATGTTATTGCAAGGAATACCAGGTAATAGGCATATTTTTAACTTCTTCCTGACCATATGTGTTACCCACTGTAATTTCCCACTAATAATATCAGATCTAGAGTTGATTTTCCTTTAAGATCTCAACAAATGTGTCCCTTTGGGGAAGTAAGTTCATTACTTTTGCTAGAACAGTGCCTGTGTCAGTGCTTGAGAGGATAAAACCTACTAAATGAATATTCGAGAGGTTTTAATGTGTGTATATCTTCTCCAAAGGAATCTAGTTTGTCTTATTTCACACAAATGCTCAGGTCTTATGGTATCTTGATCATGGCCAGAATTATTTCCCTCATCAATCATTAGCATTTCCCTCATTCTCCATGTATATTCTCAAGTCTCTGATAAATAGCAAAATAAGCAGTTGATGGGGGTTTATGTTTTAAGCAATAAGGAGGAAATTCAGCCATGACAATATAGGACTAGACACAGACCCCAGAAGATACTACTATTTTCTGTTTCAATTGAATTATATGGTGGTTTGCCATACGTGTGATAAACGTACAATGGTCTTTCTTTTTTCAAATATTTGACCTACCACTCTGGTTAATATCTTGTTAACAGTTCTATCCTTTCTAGTTTAGCCTAATGTATTGAGCTACTCAGTATGCCCAGTTGCATTGAATAGGTTTAAATTAAAATACCTACAACACAATCAAAGATCATGTGTCCCCTAATTGAAGCTCCTTATTCCTTCATGTCTCACTGGGAACATTTCTGAATAAGTAGTAAGGAGACAGATGTTCCAGACCTACCTCTGCCTCTAACATAGTCACCAGATGACCTAAGACCAGGGCCATCCATATCATTATGGAGCAATGATTATGCACCAGCTCTACCCTGTGCACTGAGCTGTTGCCAAGATGGAATGAGATACCCTCCATGAAAGGGCTTTATAAACTCTAATGACGTTAAGCTTTGAAAACATGACATTATTTAGTGTCCTGAAGCAGCAAGGTGCTAAGTATCTCAGTGGCTTGAATTAATAGGGTCTCCAAAAGAGCCTAATTTAGAAAATTGCTTACACGTGAAAGAATTTCATTCCACAGGCGGTATTCACTGACTGACACAGTGTCTGTGCTCCAGGAGATATCTTAATACTGAGAGAGGAGGGAAGTGGTTGGCAGGGTGGATGGGGTGAATGAGAGGGTTTCTGATGCAAAGAGCAGCCCTGAGGGTGTAGTGGGAGCAATTAACCACTCACACCTGAGCCTCTTTTGGAGCTTCCTCTTCTTGACCTTTGACAAATGCATCCTTTGCTCCTCTTCAGTTGCGGCAGCCTCACTTTAGGAATGTTAACACTTTAGTAAAAGAAACAGTAATGGAAATGTCATGACCAGGATACAGGCCACAGATTCTAGAGGGAGGGTTTTTTGAGGAGGGAGAGGTGGGTGAGGATAGGAGTATTTTACAGAGAAGAGGAGGGGTGAGAGGATATAATTATGGTGCTTGATTTGAAAAGCCTTTTGTCCAATGTCATCAGAACCAAACCACTCATCCACTGGGCACAGAACTAGAAAAGGCCATGAGTCACATGCCTCCCTTGTTCAGTGTTGCAAACAGACACATGTGCAGTGCTGTGTGCATTTCAGGGACCAAATTTTAAGGGGCCAAAGGTACAAGAAAGCAAGCACAGAATCACCAATGTAATGAGGGTTGTGAAAATAAATGGGGTAAGGAACATTTGGGGGGACTTTTAGAAGAGAAGTCTTGGGGAGAATGGAATTGCTGTAGTATAATTATTTGAACTCATGCCTTGGACATGGGCAAACGTATAGGGTGATATGTTTCCAAGAAAACATGTGGAGGATCTTTTATGGGAGTGGTAAAGTCTAGATCAGTGGTTCTCAAACTTAAGCACTGATGTTGCTGGTCGGGGGCCATACTCTGGGCTCTGGGGGTCTAGATAGTCCTGTTACTCATCAGGGTACTTTGGTTATTTGCAAGAGCAGCTGCCAGGGTTGGGAATCAGGAATGGGAAGGTGAATGGAGAGGCTCAGATGTTCTTTCAACTCCAGACCTCTCTATTACCCTGAGCCTCAGTGGATATTGAAGTGTTCACTGCTTCCTATATTCCCTACATCCTCACAAGTCTGTCCCATTGGTGGTTCTGCATTTCCCTCAGTACACAGAGAGTTCATTGAGGGGGAGGGTTCTTTATTCGTCTATCTTCTAGTGTCCTGGGCACTGATATGGACAGGATAAGAGCTCATTAAACATATGAGAAAGGCCATGTGCTATTTGGTTTGCAATGTTCTAGCTTCGTTATCAGTTATGGCTCATTTTGCAATGACCCTCCCTAACTGTAGCATTCTCTCCTGTATGCCTACCACAAGTTCGTTGTCTTTTTTGTGCTTACTGATAGCATTATCCAAGTTGTCAGTGTGCTCAGCTATAAAAAAGTTGACTTTCTAGACTTCCTTGCTAGGAGAAGTGGCCTCATGACATAATTCTGGCCAATAAGATGTAAGCAGAAGCCTTCTGGGAGAGAGATTGTTTTTCTGATAAAAAGCCTGCCTGCTCTTTTTACTTTTCCCTTGTCGCCTTCCTGCCTGGAATGTGGGCACAGTGTCTGGAGGTTCAGCAGCTCCCTTGTGATGTAGAGGACTAGAGCTACGTTCTGAGGATGGTTGAGACTGACTTCTTTGCATGCTGTTCTAGTTCTGAACAGTCTCCTCAACAACTTCATGTTAGGTGAGAAAAAGTAACTTCATACTTTTTAAGCTTCTCTTTGGTGGGTTTCTACAAATGCTGTCAAACATAGTCCTGACTGGTATTCTGAAGCAATCTCCATGTCCCGGGCAAGTAACCTATTGTTACTTGAGTTTCTGCAACTCAACATCCAAAGTTAACATCAGCAAAGATGCTCCTTTACATAATATATGATGATGAACTTTTTTTTTTACATCAGACATATTTTTTTTCTTGAACTCTTATGTGATTGTTTTATTTTATGTTATTGATATATTTTTATTTATTTCAACAAGGAAGAGAGAGGGAGAGAGAGAGAGAAACATCAATGATGAGAGAGAATCATTGATCGGCTGCCTCCTACACGCCCCCCACTGGGGATTGAGCCTGCAACCCAGGCATGTGCCCTTGATTAGAATCAAACCTGGGATCCTTCAGTCCGCAGGCCTATGCTCTAGCCACTGAGCCAAACTGGCTAGGACTTATATGATTGTTTTAAAGTCTTGCTTCTAATGAAGATTAAAGTGACATTTCTAATTAGGCAGAATAATTGGCACTGTCCTGAGGTTAAAATAAATGACATTCAAGGAAAGTGAGTCTTTCCCTGCCATGTGCAGTCACAATGTTCACCTTCCCCGCCGCAAAGATTCCATTTTTTATTTCACCCATTTCACTCTTCAAAGTAATCACTGTCTTCTGCTGGAGCCTTCTTTATCCTTAGTAACTCTTTTATGTCAATTATGTAATAGCTTGGCCCTTTTTGGCTTTTGTTTCATTTTGCTTCTTTTCTCTCTGCGAAGCAGCCTACAGAGCAGTAAGATAGGAAACATGCCTGCTGGGCTCGATTTTCTTCTCCAAAATAGTTTTGGCCACTAAGTTGTCATAAAAGGAGTTGGCTCACTGCGGAAGCTAAAAGCCAGGTGATTGGATTTAGCCTCCCATTGGTCCAAAAGTGGCTTCTATGTAGAAAGCAGAATCTGTATTTGGTTTGGATGTAAACAGGGGTAGCAGGGTACATCACTGTACCTGGAGTCAGGTGACCAGAACCCCAGCCTGCTCATTTCACCTGCTAATCCCGAAAGTGATGTGGTCCTGAGCCAACCTGTTAGCTCCTCTGGGCCTCATTCAGAAAAGGAGAGGTAGCCAAGATTTCTTCCAGCTCAGACATCCTGAGAATATTCGATTTTTTTTTCTTTTGTGCCCCTAGGGATGGAAATGCAGTAGTGAACAGTACAAAGAGAAGAAGGCACAAAGGTTTAAGAGTCCACAGAATGGGAGATAACAGGTGAAAGACTATTATGGGGGTGAGGGGGTGAGGATGAGACTAGAGGGGAAAATGGAAACATTAATTAATTAGATTGATTAATTCAGTGACTACTTCTTGGTCTGCTACACCCATCACTGACTTCACCTTCCAGGGAATCCTAAACCATTTCTGTGGGCATCACTTTTCAGCATTCATCCATCACCTGTTAGCAAATCTCTTTCTAAGCGTTTTTCTTGTCTTATTAACTAAATGGAGAATGCTCAGAGATCAGGTACTTCTGTATTGCTGCATCAAAATACCTGGTGGTACGCAGCATTAATTAAACCAGGAAGAGCTCTAGATCTCCTCAAAAGGCGAAGGGCATAGCAAGAAGTCTCAAAAGATATTTTAAATTTGTGGATTGAGTTGAGGTCACTGGAATGTGGGAGTGGTAAAAGTTAGCTAGGACTGTTAACTTCAGACAGGCGGGCCACCCGGAGCCAAGCACAAACCAGGAGTTCTGTGCACCCCAGGGACTGTGTGAGGGCAGACATTGTGTCCTTCTTGTCCATTTCTTAGCTGTGTGGACTGAGGCAACATCTTAAACTTTCTGTTCCTTCTTATCATCTGTGAAATGTGGACATAATGAATACCTATCTCACAGAGGTGAGATGTGAAAGAAATCAGCTGAAGCTTACAGTGCCTAGAACAGTGACTGACACATAGGAAGCATTCAGTGAACATTATTAACTATTGCCTGCTATTATTTCAGCCTTACCCTATGTCTGACACATAATAGATGTAACAAAATAATTTTGCTAAATGAATATATGCAGGACTTTATCAGCAACCCGCTACTTTTTGTTTGTTTGTTTTTAATATATTTTTATTGATTTCAGAAAGGAAGGGAGAGGGAGAGAGAGATAGAAACATCAATGATGAGAGATAATCATTGATTTGCTGCCTCCTGCATACTCCCCACTGGGGATTGAACTCAGAACTCGGGTATGTGCCCTGACCAGGAATTGACCAGTGACCTCCTGGTTCATGGTTCAATGCTCAACCACTTAGCCACACCAGCTGGGCTACTTTTTTGCTTAGCTTATGATTCCTCAAAGCATTTTCGGAAAAGTACGTGTTTCCTTGTACATCTTTAACTAGATACCTAAAGTGTTTCACCCTTAGTCTAGTTACTGGGAAAAGATGCAATTTCCAGTGTTTTGTGTATGTTTACATTTTAAAATAAAACTCTTACATCACTCTTTTAAATATATCTAATGGAACAGAAATATCACTATCATCCACTAAAAATATGAATATGTTATTTTATAACATTCTCACCTGTTGCATCATTTCTTTTCCTCTTTGGAAAGGGGTTTCTATTCTATTCTATCACAGAAATGAACACTAAAGCAATTTATCTCGAGTTTTTTTCCACAGATTTTTTAACCCCTCAGTTACTCTAAGACCTCTTATTGAAAAGACTTTTTTTCTGTATTGTATTACTTTGATGTCGTTATTAAAAATAAAGTGACCATACATGATGGGCAGCTCAACTTCTGTACTTGGTTCTGTTGACCTTTTCATTTATATTTACGCCACCATCATAATTACTTTGGCTTTATAGTTAGTTTTGAAATCTGATAGAACATGTCTTTCAACTTTATTCTTCAAGATAATCTTGGCTCCTCTGTTTCTTTGTATTGGCATATATGTGTGGTCAGCTAATCAATTTCTACCACAAAAACAAGCTGCTTTTATTTTTATTGGGGTTGCATTCAATCTTTAGATAAGTTTGGGAAGAACTGACATCTTGACAAGATGGAATCTTCTTATCTATGAACATTATATGTCTCCCCAAGTTCTGTAGTTTTTAATGTAGTGAGCTTAAAGGTTTTTTATTAAATTTATCCCTAGATATTTGGTGTTTTTTGAAGCTATTGGAAAAGGTGGTGGGACAAAATATTTAAAATGATAACTAAATTTTTTGTGAACCATAAAATTATATGCTAAAGTTTTTTCCTGGATTGTGCTATTACTAAAACTATTATTAACACATGTTTTATAAAAACAATGACATAATTTTGATGAATAATTAGGAAATAATTATTTTATTATAGAGAGATGGAGGTGGAAATTATGACAGTTCTACTGAAATAACTATGCTTTTTTATAGTGTACCAGAAATTTTTATACCTGAGAACAATATATTATACAGCAAGATGCAAAATAGGTGAGAACTGTACCTGTCATTTGTAAAATGGGAGAACAGTTAGTCTGAAAGTGAAAAAAGAAAAAGGGGAACTTCAACTCTGAGAGCATCTCTAATAGATTAAGTTTAGCTAAGAAAGTATATGGACTTTAAGAATCTAGAAATCGTTCCCTTAAAATTGTCCAGTGTATTCCATGATCAGCTTTACATATGTTTAGGGGTACATGTTCTTTTTTAAAAAATATATTTTATTGATTTTTTACAGAGAGGAAGGGAGAGAGATAGTCAGAAACATCAATGAGAGAGAAACATCAGTCAGCTGCCTCCTGCATACCCCCCACTGGAGGTGTGCCCGCAACCAAGGTACATGCCCTTGACTGGAATCGAACTTGGGACCTTTCAGTCCGCAGGCCGAAGCTCTATCCACTGAGCCAAATCGATTAGGGCGGGGGTACATGTTCTTGTTCCTGCTTGGAAACCTCTCCTTTCGGACAAAAGTGCAAGTGAATTAAAGTGCTGATGTTAGCAAATGCTTTGCTTTAAAATATGAAATTAAAAGTTTATCTATAATAGTGACATTCTCACCTATTTGTTTGTTTTTTTAAACATATTTTTATTGATTTCAGAGAGAAAAGGAGAGGGAGAGAGAGAGATGGAAACATCAATAATGAGAGGGAATCATTGATGGACTGCCTTCTGCAAGCCCTCTACTGGGTATTGAGCCCACAGGGAATGGAATGGTGACCTCCTGGTTCATAGGTTGATGCTCAACTACTGAGCCACACCTATTTGTTTTCTGATGTCATTTCTCCTGTCATGGCATCAATGCATAACCCCCAGTCTAACTCACTGGGTCACTAATTTGAATATGTTACTAGTACCTATTAATGTTCTATTGATACTTGCTATTGATCATTATTAATTAGCAGTTATTATTACTTATAAATTATTTTACTTATTATAATGAATTTTTTTACAATTAGCCTGCCAAATTTGATTATACACTAGAATGGATGGTACATATTAATATCATGTGAACAAGGCCCTCACCCAGATGTCCTTCATTGCATCGAAGCCCTGTGCTTTGTACCCCATTAAGAACTGTGTGATACTACTCCCTGTAGGCTCCAAATTGGTTTTTAGCAGATGGAATATCACCCTGAAGCAGTAACGAGTGCATATTAACGGGGCAAGTAGCCAGGCCTTCCTGGTAACTCATAAGAGTATGAAGAAATATCAATACATTTCTTAATAGTAATAAGTTGTTTATAATACAATAGCAAGAGTCATACTTTGATTGGTACCTAATTTAGGCTGCTTCATTATCTTGGATCTTGGTGTGGGTACACAAAAGCCTGCCTCACTCAGTTCTGAATATGTATTTCTAAGTGAGGCCCTTCTTGCTTCAGAAAGCAAAGATGATCCTAAGCAGTATGGTTAAGGCAAATGTTCATAAACTAGATGCAATTTCTGAAAAGGCTTACACTTATTCTGAAGACCACACATTAGTAGTTTGACTTCCATTTCATTGACACAATAGTTCCAGTTACCGAAGAAAGACAATTTAAAGTAATGTTATGACATGGGCACAACCAGGGTAAGTAGCTGTGATGTACAGGGAGAGGCCACAGATAGACTGGGGAGGCCTGGACTGAATTCCAGTTCTGTTATTTATTATATGTATCACCTGTTTGGGGGTGCGGGGGAGTTAAATCTCCTCCCAACCCAGAAAACTCTTCACAAAGGGAAAGAAAATAGCTTTATTATTTTTTAAAATATATTTTTATTGATTTCAGAGAGGAAGGAAGAGGGAGAGAGAGATAGAAACATCGATAACGAGAAATAATCATTGATCGTCTGCCTCCTGCACGACCCACACTGGGGATCGAGCCCACAACCCCAGCGTACCAAACCATGATCTCCTGGTTCATAAGTTGAGACTCAAACTCTGAGCCACACTTGCCAGACAACAGTTTTATTATTAAATAATCATTAAACAGGACGTGATGCACATCACAGGAAATCCACTATGAGATTGCAAAGACAGCAGGAAAGCTCAGCCTTCCACATAGCCAAGCAACTCCAACCCATTCCATACCTGTCCTCAGGATAAATCGTAACTGGTTCTCAGGTAAGAGGACTGACCGACTGTCCAAAACCATTTGTCAGACATACTTCATCATAGATTCGCCTGGTAATCGGGTGACCATCTGGGTTAGCTAATTGGCTTCCTCTGAAAATAAAGATAAACTCCTACCTTTCTGAAGAGGAACTGGCTGAAGGGAGGCTCCTATCCTGTCACAGAAATGGAGAATAGGGCAGCATCTTCCTGGGTGACTGCCGCACAAAGAGATGACTCCCAGGTCCTCCACAAGGAAGCTCCTGGATTGAAATGCTGGTGAGAGATTTATTTAGCTTTGAAAAAGATGTAGCCACATTTCATAGAGAAAGAAAAAGGATTTCCGATGACAAGCTTTCTAAAGTAATTCCAGGAAAAGGTTGTGCAGAGGGAGTCTCCCCTTATGTTCAGCAGGGAGGATTTTTTTGTTTTCCTTTTTCGAATTGTATTTGCCTAACATACGAGGACAGTGATGGTGAACCTATGACACGTGTGTCAGAGGTGACACGCCAACTCATTTTTTTTGGTTGATTTTTCTTTGTTAAATGGCATTTAAATATATAAAATAAATATCAAAAATATAAATCTTTGTTTTACTATGGTTGCAAATATCAAAACATTTCTATATGTGACACGGCACCAGAGTTAAGTTAGGGATTTTCAAAATGCTGGCACGCCAAGCTCAAAAGATTCGCCATCACTGCACTAGGAAGTCACTCAACCTCCCTGAATCTTGGTTTCCTCATCTGGAAGAGGGGAGTAATAACACCAGAGGCAGTTGTTTCTCTTCACAAAGGGCGTACATAAAGGGTCTCTGCAGAACTTGTCATTTTAAATGCTGAAATTAGTAGAAATGATTTCTCTTTACTGGCATTAGATTTACATGCAAACAGTT
Source organism: Myotis lucifugus (assembly GCF_000147115.1). Taxonomy (NCBI): domain Eukaryota; kingdom Metazoa; phylum Chordata; class Mammalia; order Chiroptera; family Vespertilionidae; genus Myotis; species Myotis lucifugus. Next base: position 897,500 of record NW_005871285.1, on the reverse strand, counting down.
AATAAAGATAATATTTAATGGGAACTTATATTTTTAAAAGTATCTCTTTCAGGCCAGGAATCCTTTTGCAAAGAAAGAAGGAAGGAAGGAAGGAAGGAAGGAAGGAAGGAAGGAAGGAAGGAAGGAAGGAAGGAAGGAAGGGAGGGAGGGAGGGAGGGAGGGAGGGAGGGAGGAAGAAATGAATTATATATATATTAGTTTCACATTTATGTGTTGGATTTGAGTGTTAGTTTCACATTTATGTGTTGGATTTGAGTGTTTAATCTTTCTCTTGTGTCTTACCCATAAAACCATTTTTATAATTTTGTCTACCAGTTCCCTTGTTATCAGTGTGTTCAAGTTCCATTTTATTGTTAAAAATAGTCCTGGCAGGTGTTTCTAAGTGGTTAGAGCATCTGACCATGCACCGAACAGTTGGGGATTTGGTTTCCGGTCAAGGCCACCTGCCTGGGTTGACAATTTGGTCCCCGCCCCCAATTGGGACTCGTGGGGAAGGTAACCAGTTGATGGGTCTCTCTCACATTGATGTCTCTCTCTCTCTCTCTCTCTCTCTCTCTCTCTCTCTCTCTCTCTCCTCCCTCCCTTCCTTCCATTCTCTGAAAAGCAATGGAAAAAATATCCTAAAAAACAATAATAATCATAAAATTAAATAAATAAATGCCTCAGTAAATTTAAAGATGGTTTCCAACCTCTAATAAGTTAATCACAAAGATAAACATATTTTTAAAAAAATATATTTTAAAAATACACACCCTAAGTAATTATTTTAGTTAAAAATACCCCAAGATACATTTCAGTAGAAAAAAAAAAGCAATTTTCGGTGAGTTTAGATTTGATGAAAAACAAGCAAAGAGATGTTTTATTTCCTGGTAAGTGCTTTAAAAAAAAAACATTAAAAAGAAAAAAAAAAGCTGATGCCACTACTTGGATCCAGATTTAGTTCGATTTGACATATTTGACATGTCATGGGATAAAATATGAGCAAAGCAAAAATGACTAAGAATAGCTCCATGCTAATACTGAGGATAAAAATTAAATTGAATAGTCAAAGAATTTCAAGCACTTTGCATCCTTTTGCGAGGGCTCTCAAGGGAGCCCAGTGAGGAAAAGGCTCCAGTGACTGACACATGGCACTGAGATCGGGCTTTGTCCTTGTGGCACTGACTGAACGTATCACCTGGTTATTTAATCACTGGCGACACCAAAATGAGGCAAACAACATGGCAAATCCAAGTTACCCTCCCCCGTCTGCATGTGGGATGCTGAAGATTGAGTCCTGCCCCATGTTGATGACGGTGCAGGCCAATGGGTAGGGGTACACACCGATCAATTATGTGACTCGCATATGATTCTGGCCATTACAATGCAAGTTAGAAATGACTCAGAACTGAATAAAATATTTTAAAAAGCTGTTCGAAGTCTGAGGCAAGAAATAAATTTTCATGAGATCCGTGATTAACCCAATAGCAAGATGGAATTTCTAACAGCTATTCATTAATCCCATTTCCCTTCTCCCAACACCCGTAATTGTCTGCTCAATTCCCACTCCTGTGCTTGTGCATGTGTCTTCCCCAATTATGACTAATTTTCTTGCAGGCAGCGGGAGCGGTAACGGCCTCTAACAGTTGTTGAAATGTGTCATCCTTAAATGTCCCATAATCTGTTTTCTAGTTCTGTTCGGAAAATCAGATTTGTGTGCAGAGGATTGAGTTGAATACAGTAAGTGGATGGTTTCCTTCCTTTCAAGTCCTGGGAGACCCTTATCCGATTTAAGTTTTGCCTGGGGAGCAAGCTGTACGGCTGAGGCTGCTAAAAATAGCTGTGTTCCCTCTTGCTGTTGGGCTGTGTCACCTGGGACTCCTGGGAGAAAAGGCTCTGGAAAATCAACTTCTGAGGGTGTGTTTTATGCATTGGATCTACCTGATCACTTTGCGTTCAACAGGAAGGGTCAATTTCATTTTTTGAGCGCTCTCCTTTCTTTCTGTCTGTCTTTTCAAAAACAGTTTACAAAAAGATGGTGAATATGAAAGGAGATGCAACTCTAAAACCGAAACTCTGTGCCTTGTTCCGTCCTTCCTGAAAATACCATGTCAATTAGGTTTCTTTGGGCTTCTAAATTCTGATTCGAGAGAAAAGAGCCAATATTTTCTTATCTGATTGATCCCCATTTGTCAGTGGCTCCTAATAATTTAGTTGATGAAGTATCTTCTTCTGGTATTCCCCACACATCCTTACCGCCTCCCACCCCATAATTGATGATGTGTAAACAAACACTTAAAGTCGTTAGAGGAGCTCACTATTTAAAATGAGCCCACAGAAAATCCTTTTGTTAAGCAAATAATCCTTTATAATCACCTCTGCTTCCTCTGCACAGATTTCAGTCATCAGCCTTTTCTCAAAGCACAAAGTATTTTATCTTTTGAAGCAAGTGAAAGACGCCCTTGATGTAAATCTGGGCTCTGGAAGCCAGAGCTGGGGAGAACTCCGGTTTAGGAGTGATGGGATTAAGTGCAAGATTAATGGTTTGATTTCAAAGCATTGGCTCGGACATGATCTAACACACCCTAATCCCAAAGCATTTGTGGGTTTTAGCCCCCTTATAACAGCGCTTCCTCCCTTTTATCTGCATGCATGGCCTCTTGTCTCTTCCCATTGCCCTATAATTGACAATGACATTCACTTGGTGGTGGTGGTGTCATCTTTACCATTTCTATTCAGGAATGAATATTCTGTTCTATGGACATTCATGAAATAAAGTAATCTCCTTACCTCTAGTGCAGTGGTCCGCAAACCGAGGCTCGAAAGCCACATGCGGCCCTTTGGCCCCTTGAGTGTGGCTCTTCCACAAATACCACGTGCAGGCACGCAGGTACAGTGAGACTGAAACTTCGTGGCCCATGCGCAGAAGTCGGTTTTCAGCCAACAAATTGTAAGGAAATTAATTTTATCAATAAATAATATCGTTATTAAGTATGATATCAAGTTTTATTCAACGTACCTATAGTTTAAATAAGACTTAAAACTTTAAGTAAAGTTCATTAAGTTAATTTTAGGGAACGTTGTGGAGTGAAAGAAGATGTAGTGTCGAGGATTGAGAAAGGTATGTTGAGCTAGTTTGGACATATAGAGAGGATGAACGAAAGGAGATAGATGAAACAAGTATACAAGACGAGTGTGGATGGGAGAGTTGGAAGGGGTCGACCTCAGCGAACATACCTCAATCAGATTGAGGATGTTTTTAGCAAAGGCCAGCTTAGGAGTACCCTAATTAAGTTAATAACAATGTACCTACCTATATAGTTTAAGTTTAAAAAATTTGGCTCTCAAAAGAAATTTCAATCGTTGTACTGTTGATATTTGGCTCTGTTGACTAATGAGTTCGCCGACCACTGCCCTAGTGTATAAGTTCCAAGACCCCCAGTGGGTAGCTGAGACCATGGACAGTACCAATTCTTATATATGCCACTAGAGGCCCAGTGCACGGATTCATGCACCAGTGGGGTCCCTTGGCCTGACCTGCACTCTTTCATAATCCAGGATTCCTCATCAGGCCAGGCCTAGGGACCCCCACTGGTGCACGAATCCATGCACCGGGCCTCTAGTATGCATATAAGATCCTTAAAATAAGAGTTACTTGAACACTAGCTCTGTTCTATCAGGACAGTTCATCTGATAACCCAGATGTGGCTACTCAGTGACTAAAGGGCAGTTAAAGGGGTGGGGGGAACTACTTCAGTTCCAGGAAAACCTATGAAATTTACATCACTCAACTATTCCATTGTTTCTAAACCATGACATTCAAGGAGCCATTGTAAAGCCAGTTGGAGGTCAGTTTTCTCTCCAGAAGGCCAGTCTGTCCTGAAAACATCTGTGAAAGGAGCAGACCCCACTGCCTTCTTAGAGCTTTACCTTGAGTGGTTGCAAAAAATATCTTGTTTTGTCGAATTTGGCAGTAGGGTTTTGTTTTTTTTTCTAATGAATGTTTTACATGATTTTTTTTGTAAATGTACTCATCAAAATGATTGAGCTGGTGCATATCAACGCACTATTTTCACATTTTAGCAAAAACATTTCCTTGAACCTTTTGTCTGTATCACAATAGTATGGTTTTTAAAAATCTCGAATTTATTATCTTCTTCCTAGCATTTCTAATTTCTAAGATCATTTTGGCCTATAGGTAGTTTTTAAAAGATACTCTCTAAATAAAGGACTGTAAGATTGTGTAACTGTTTTCATAAATGAAAAACTTACACTTACCATTGTAATCTAAGAGGAAATAATGGTTTAATTAGTTTTTAGATGAAAAGATTTCAGCAATCAGACTGTGTTTGTACTGGCATTTGTAAAACAATTTTCTCCCCACAGTAGCATTGTAATTAAGACTTTCAATGAAATTGTCAGGGAAGAGGAGTGTACTTTTCCCTATGGTCTGCTGTTGGGGCCTCCCCCCAGGGCCTGTAGCCACTCTGCCCCTCCTGGCACTAATGCCCTGTAATTGTGTTTCACTTCCTCTAATTAAGCTGACAGGCTACGCAATGGCTGTCACTTATGTCCTTGATCCGAAAGGTGACAGGATTAGATGGTGGCATTTCTTGCATAGGGCACTTAACATGCCAAGCTAATCCCCTATTGCCAGGAAGACTGTTAGCACTGCAGGGGAGGCCCGGACTTCTGCTTCTGGCTCCGCCTCTGGGGCAGTGGGATGCCTGAGTGAGAGGCCACAGAGAACATCCTGTTCATGGATGGGTTCCCGGCGTGCTTCTGAGAACAGCTGTTCCTTGAGATTTTAATGGGTATGGCAAGGGAAAAATAGGGTTTTGTGGCACAGATGTTGGAAAAGCAGGGCTCAATGAAATTAAACAGGTCTCTTTTATGTGTAACTATCAGTGACCTCATACTTGCTTTATCAATTTAAAAACAAAAGGTGTGTGTGGTGTGGCATGGTGTGGTGGATATGTGTATGTGGAGAGGCAGTATGAGTATTTCACAAACATATTAGTAAATTTAAAAAAATATGTTTTTATTGATTTCAGAGAGGAAAAAAGAGAGATAGAAACATCAATGATAAGAGAGAATCATCGATCAGCTGCCTCCTGCATGCCCCTTACTGGGGATTGAACCCAGAACCCAGGCACTTGCCCTTGACCTGAATCAAACCTGGGACCCTTCAGACGGCAGGCCAATGCTCTATCCACTGAGCCAAACCAGCTAGGACTTAGTTAAATTTTTGGAGGCCTCCTGCAGATCACCTTTTGAAACTTGCCACTCTACCAATGAGGACCATCAGTCTTCTGCTTATTTGATGCTAGAGCTCTCAACCCTGGTGGAAGTGTAACCAGACAACCAAGGGGTCCAGGCTGCTGGTCACTACTGGAGCCAATGAAGCAGAGACAGGGTTGAATCATATATGAGCGTTTATTCCAATACTGCCGGCAGTACGGGAGAGCAGCAGGTCATCCACAAAAGTCTTCTCTACCCCTCCCCATAAGCAGCTGCTTATATTGGGTAGAAGGACAAAGATTATGTGGGAAAGTAAGAGTTACAGTCATGGGAAAGTAGGCATGGCATCATCATGGTTATAGGCAAAAGGGCTGGAGGTTGCAAAGGGCAAGGGCGGGTCCCTCTGGGACTAGATTGTTTCAGCCACGAGGTTGTAAATCTTTCCATAATGATAGGCAATCCTCAGGATAAGAAGGTGGACTTCATTCTGGTGTTAGCACCCATGTCCCAGGGCGTACAACTCCCAGCCAGGTTAGAATGTGCTTTCTCTAATCAGAACAGAACCATCAAGGTTATCAGAGCATGATTAATAGTTCTTATAATTGTAGCTACTCCCCAGTATTCGATGTCTGACCCGCACAGAAGTGTTTGTGGATCTCCCTAATGTTGGATCAGTCTTTCTAAAAATGCCTCTTTAAGTCCATTTCATTGTGTCTTCCATCTTCCTCCAGTATTCCTGGTGGTGTGTGTCAAATCCTTCAGGTATGTTGTATGGAAAATAAAGAAGTAGAGAATCCCTTCACTGACCTTCTGTTGTGTGCACAGCTGGTGAATTGGGGAGTACACAGGTTTTGAACCTTCAGCTGACTAGAGTTAAAAATAAAAAAAAATTAAACTGAGTAAATTTGAAGATCTGACGGGTTTTATTAAGCTATCTATGAATCAGGCAGCAGCCTATCTAGCAAGTAGAAGGGTGCTCTGAGGGGTTGTACAAAACAAAAGTTCTTTTAGTAGGAAAAAGAGTGGGGCAGGGGAGCTATTAACAAAAAAAGAACTGATTTTGGGGGGGCCTAGACATCTTTTAGGGGCAGAGAACAGGTATGGTTTTTATCACGCAAATTTCCTCTTCTTTCAATTGTTGAAGACCTGGGGGGTGAGGGTGGGGAGTGGGGTTGGGAATGGAGAGAGCCCCAAGTGATAGATTACCTGGTTGGCTTTGACCAGAAAATTCCAGACTGGTGATTAACATGTTTCTGGGAAAGGTTGAAACAGCAATTAGATTAGATATTAAATCTAGGTTTGATATCATGGGCTTTTAGCAGGAGTGATACTGTTTTGGGTTTATGGGTTTTTCTTTAACAGTAGTCTTATGAATGTAGACAGGTTTCTTATGGCTTCTGGACCGACATTATACATCAATTAAAAGGAGCTAAAAACACCTTGTTTTAGGGTTATTGTGGAGGTGGGAGATTATGTAAGTGACTTGGACTGTAGCAGATACACATTTAATGGTAGCACTTATTATCGTAAGATTTTAAAAACTTTATTAGATTTTCTTTGTCAGCAACTACACTATGACCAATATCTGGATGCAAATTGAAAAAATCGGTTGAGCATTCAGCTGTTTACAAATTGCTTTATGGTTGGTGAGAACCAGCATTATGAGTAACTGGACTTTTTCACTTTTATATTTCACTTGGGAATAGTGTGTAAAAAGTTTTAGGATGTTGTAATGATACAGTGTTTTAAAAAGAGATAAATATTCAGTACTGACCAGCTCTTTCAACTAATAGGGATCATAGCCTATTATTCTCTGTGAGTTTCTTCATCATTCAACTGAGTAGATACAGGAAATTGTAGCCTCTCTACTATTGTGCTCCCTGGAGTTACTGGGCTGAAGGGGTCTGTTTTCCTGCGTGCATTAAAGCCCAAGAAACATGAACAGGAATTTTCAGCCAAGAAAGTCAGGCTTTATTAAGGAGATGGCACCATGCCTGTAGTCACAGGTAGCTAATGCTTAAAGACCTGGGTCCCAATTGGTGTCTAGGGCAGTGGTAGGCAAACTCATTAGTCAACAGAGCCAAATATCAACAGTACAACGATTGAAATTTCTTTTGAGAGCCAACTTTTTAAAACTTAAACTATATAGGTAGGTACATTGTTATTAACTTAATTAGGGTACTCCTAAGGCTTAGGAAGAGCCACACTCAAGGCACCAAAGAACTGCATGTGGCTCGAGAGCCACAGTTTGCCGACCACGGGTCTAGGGGATGGGTTATGTAGGGGAAAAACCATTAATCATGGTGACTAAGGGAATTAGGGTCATGGTCAGAGTCAAGGTATCTACTGATTGGTCAGTGAGAGAGTAGGGGGTAGTTGATCATAGCATCTGGTCCTGATGTCAGCCATAGTATCACTTTATTTGGTTTTGCAGGGATGTGAAACCAGACAATGAATGGGTCCTGGCTGCCTGTCCCTAGTTGAGCCAATTAATCAGAGATAGGGTTGATTGACTCTTATATGAGTGTTTTCTTTTCCAATATTGCTGGCAACATGGGAGAGCAGCAGGCCATCCACAAAAAATCTGCTCTACCTCTCTACCCCCCGCAAAAGCCAGCTGCTTATGTTGGGTAGATTACATGGGGAAGTAGGCAAAAGGAAGAGAATGGGAATAATGGTTACAGGTTTCAGGTAATGAGGGCTGGGGGTTCCAATGGGGGGGGGGCGGGAGCAGGTGTGCCTCTGGGACAGTTGTTAATTTTTCCATGATGATAGGCAGTTTAGGACTGCTTTTCGAGGTTAACTCCCAGGGGAGTTTGGGGGGGGGGGTGGCAGGGTTTGCCCCAGCAAGGCCTGCAATATGTGGGTTCTTGACTTCATGCAAGAAAGAATTCAAGACATGAGTCCAAGACTCCAAGTGATTTTGAGAGTATGTTTGTTAAAGATGGGGACAGTGAAACAAAGGAAGGGCTTAAGATAGAAGAGGCAAGATCACAGCAGCAGGAGTGAGCTTAGGCGAGGCTGCCCTGGCCCTTTAGAAAGGAAGTCATAGAGGCAGAAGAAGTGAGCCTCACAAGGCTGTGTGGACTCAGGAAACAAGTTCCAGAGGCAAAAGGAGGGCTCTTGGAGACAGGTTCAGGGGGTTACCCCAGGACTGCGGCTGCTCTTTGTTCCCCTGTTTGCAAGTCTCAAGGGAACATTTAGAACTTAGGAGACAGCAAGCCTGAGGAAGAGGTATGTGTATGGTGGTGGGGGTATGGGCATGCTCAAGGGAGCTTGCACACTGGGTGCTTTGTCTTAAGGATTTTTAATCTGTTTCTAAAGGTGGCAATAGTAGGGGAGGTCTCAATCAGAATATTTCTCAGCTTTCTGATGCATCCTATATATAGAGCAGTGGTTCTCAACCTTCCTAATGCTGCGACCCTTTAATACAGTTCCTCATGTTGTGGTGACCCCCAACCATAAAATTATTTTCATAGCTGTAATTTTGCTACTGTAAACAATATGTAATTATATATGTGTTTTCCGATGGTCTTAGGCGACCCCTGTGAAAGGGTCATTCGACCCCCAAAGGGGTCTCGACTCACAGGTTGAAAACCGCTGCTATAGAGGGATCAGGGTCATTCTCTGGTCAGTTTCACAAGAAGATCACCAGAAAGACACCAGGCCCAAAGCAGGTCTGCTCCAGCAACGTCTAGAATGTGTAAACCATTTGCTCCGAAGTGTCCTTGGTTAGGGAAGATAAGACCTCTGATTTATTAGCTGGCTGTAAATTGCTCAGCTGTCTGGTTAGCCATCTGTCTCAGTTTCCCCATTCCACTTGCCAAGTATTTTCCTAGATTCTTAGTAACCTGCTTCAATAACTTGGAAATCCACTTTACCAAATAAATGCATGCAGAATTCATTTCTAAAGACTTGACACATTCATAGAAAGCCATATTCCCATGGGCAGATATCACAAATTATCAATTTAGAGTTTGATTGAACTGCAGGGGCCATAGCAGTGCCGTAGGCTGTTTGGGGATATGTTTGCATTTAAATCTTGAATGCCGAGATTCTGTCTCCATGATCTTTACCATTGGGACCTTTTGTATCTGCAAATAGAGATGATAAATACTACCAAAGTCACAGGTTTTTCTGAGGATTAAAATGAAATAATGCATAGAAAAATACTTTATAGACAATGAAATGTTGTACATATTTGAGTTACAGTTATTTTAAACTAGTGGCCCATTGCACGATATTGCGTGCAGTAGGCCGCCCGCTTCCGTGGGAGCCACAGTGCGCCACCGGGAGCCCCGCTACTTCTGTGGGAGCGTACCGGAGGGATCTGCGCAGCTTCCACGGGAGCTGTGCGGCTTCTTCAGGAGGCGGGAGCAAGCCATGGGAGGTGGGAGCGAGCTGCGGCCGCCTGTGGGAGCCCGGAGGGAGGCAGGCTGCTTCGAGAGGCGGGAGGGAGTCAGTGCTCTTGGGAGCCACGCCACCCGCAGGAGGTGGACCTAGAGGTGCTCCATGCACTGGTTGCATACGCAGCGACCCCCTCACCCCCTCCCCTGCCCACGCTCCCTTGCCATGTGCAGCCCCGCCCACCCACAGTCATTACTGTGACACTGTAACAGACAATTTGCATATTACCTATATATTAGTAGTAATAGGATGCCTTTAGATTCTAAAGTTTAGAAGATAGGAGTTGTCTCACACTGTAATGCTAATCCCCACCACGTAATCTTCTTTCTATACATTTTCACAAAAATGTCCTACGATTGGAGAATTCACTATACCCAGATTCTACTTTTTAACCATTTTGTTTAGATTTAGAAAGCAGGCTAATTGGGGTGTAAAAAGTACTAGTAAACCTAAACAAAAGACTGTTGAAAGTATAGGTTAGTTTGATGGTCTACTTTAGGCATGGGTATGTTCTTAAGACACATGATACAGAGAGTTTTGGAGATGTCAGCTTCTCCTGCTATGTCACCAAACACCAAAGTTAGTGGCATATTCCAAATTTCATTTATTCTACTCAACAGTCTGTTTTGAATTTGTGACTAGATGATAGGTTTGCCTGATTTAGGGTGGGGGGGATAGATATAGATATAGATATAGATATAGATATAGATAATATAGATATAGTTGTAAATAAACTAGTTATTAATAACAGGAGAAAAAGGAAGGCCAAATGTTATAGGCATGTCATTTGGACGGCTGAGCCACCAGTCCATTTCTGGAAGATAGCCACTGCAAGGGTGCGAAATTTGGAATATTTAGTTCCCTGAACAAAGGACCTGTGCTCTTGTACTCTTGTGCTCTTGGTTTCTCTAATGCTCTTGGCACGCTTGGATCATGGCTCACACTTAGCTCCCCTGCAGTCACTCACATGGCCCACACCATGGATAATGCATGGCAACTAGCCTGATGCTGAACTGGCTGCAATATGGAACTGAAACACTGGACACTGGCTCTACTTTTAGCTCTACTGAATCCCCAGCTACACTTCTTCCAGGACTGGGCTAAGGGAAATGGGACTTTGGAAACCCTGTGATGTAATTCCATGCAAATAAAAATCACTCATACTCCTGTGCGAGTCTCAGAAAATTCTTTTTCTTGAGATATTATAAGGACTCCACCCCCAGCAGTCAGTGGGAAAGGGATACCTCAACTTCCCTGATAACATATAATCTCAACTCTAGAATGGGGAATGAAGGTAGACGAGGTGACAAAATATTATGATAGTTTCCCTACAGGAAGGGCTGTGTGTTTTGAGGGAATGGGGGAGTCTTTTATATGTAACTTTATTTAGATGAGTATTATTCAAAGTCTTTAACAAATATATATTATCTTGTAATTGATAAAAACTATTTGTAAATATATTGAGAATAATAGATTTATAATATGATTAAGTCAATGCTGACCTATTGATAACTCAGTCAGAAGACTCTGGTATGTTACCATGACCAAGGATGACTTATAACTGGTAAAAATGATAATGTAGAAATTATCTAGTTCTAACAACTTGCTTTACAGATAAGAAAACTGGGCTCTAATATAGTTCAGTGACTTGCCTGGTCTCAGAGAAAGCCAAAGAAGCAACATGGGAAATAAGATGCAGATATTCTGGCTTTTCACTATACTTCACGGACTCTTACTTGTGTGTGTTAGAAAGCAAAACTCACAGGCAATTATTAATTGCTAGTGATTGTCCCAAATGTGGCCAGTTCTGATTTAGCCATCATCAGTGGTCATTAATCAGCAAATGTGTATCAAATGCCAGTTGAGTACCAGGTAGAGTAAGGCACTAATGAAACAAAGATAATGATGATGTTCTAGGAATGTGTACGGCACAGACACATGAACCTGCCATGATTGGATGAGAAAAACCATAATAGAAGGATGGACAAAGTATGGTGCAGGCACACATAGGAAGGAGCAACTAGTGTCTGAGGAAACCAGGGTTTCTTTAAAGAGGAGATGACATTTTAACAAGATCACCACGAGGTAGGTGAGGAGTGAAGGAGAGAAAATTATAGGATCTAGCACAGTGGTCAATGTCATTGAATAAAATGTTGGAGAGAATTATAGACATTTCGAATGAGTCCAGAGGCATGAGGATTTAGTCTGTGGAGAAGTAGTGACTAACACATGGTGGGGTTGTGTTGGGGAATAGGAGAGAAATTGAGGTCAGATTGACCAGGACCTTCTTAGACATGATCTTGCAAATGTTAGGTTGGCATTAGAAGATTTTAGGAAGGTGAACAAAGTAATATATGTTTTATTAAAGATATCAATCAAGTAATGGGTTGGGTTCTCACACAGCAATTCTGATGACATAAAATAACTGGCCTAATAATTCTTCAGCTCAAAACTTAATTAGACGAATAATAAGGTGATCATAAAAGGTGTCATCCAAATTGGGGCACTTTTAAGAGTGAAGAGCGGCATTTTGATTAATTATGCTGTGACAATGGAAGCAAATTGGAAGGTATTTTCATGCCACCTCTGAAGCATAATCATACAGATGTGAGGATTGGTTCTGTGGATGGCAATTAGTTGGCAGGTAGGTGTTTGGGAACTCTGGAGACCAGGCCAACCCATGGACTCATGAATATTGGATGATGCTATGAGACCTCAGACCTTTTCTGTAGAACCTCTGCTCATTGTTTTAAGCCAATTTCCAATTGGAATTCTTTCTTTTTTTAAAAAAAAATATTTTATTGATTTTTTACAGAGAGGAAGGGAGAGGGATAGAAAGTTAGAAACATCGATCAGCTGCCTCCTGCACACTCCCCACTGGGGATGTGCCCACAACCAAGGTACATACCCTTGACCAGAATCGAACCTGGGACCCTTGAGTCTGCAGGCTGATGCTCTATCCACTGAGCCAAACCGGTTAGGGCCAATTGGAATTCTTTCAATGACACATTTCCTGGGTCTCAAACTCCTATGCAAGCCCCATATTTAGACAAGGTTTTGTTTGTTTGTTTTTAAATATGTGAGCTGCTTTGGCCCTCCTGTAGCAAAAGTTTCTCTTTCTAAAAATTTTTTCATTCCTAAAGAATTAGCCAGACTTAAGTTTAGAACCCAGGTTAGATCCTGGATCGATCCTTCTGTTAATGTAAAAATGTTCAAACCTGTAAAGATGACTTGTGAGTCTATTTGAGCCAAACTGTCAACAATTGCTGGGAAAAAAGTATCTCAATGGATGGGGATAATGCTCCAGAGAATGGTGGCTTTTCATCTATTTTTATACATTGCAATCAAAGGAGGGGATGTCAGTGGGTTACATGAAATTCATTGGTGATAGATTAGAGAGGCGGGAGGTGGGGGTGGGGGTGTACCTCTGGGATTGGATAAAAAGTAAAATGATAGACACATACTTAGGTGGGTGCAGGATAGTTAATAGTCAACGATTAACATGATAACAATAACACTGAAGGAACTTGTGGTATCTGTCCTGGTGCCCAGGCACATTAAGTTGTGCCCCAGGGGCTCCAGAAAAAGGGAAATTACAAGTTACCCAGACATTTCAAGGATATGTTATCATAGATGAAAAAAGACAGATAAGCTCAGTTATGGTAAAGGTTGACCTTGTCAATGAAGATACCTGCCTAGGACATTAACTACCCACCACAACTGCTTTTAGTTAAAGTGTAATTTCAGACCAACCTTTGTGGTTACTTTAGGTCTTAGAGTTTGCAAGATTGCCATGCAGGCCTTCCCTGAACTTGTCCAGTTACCATGTGGCCCCTTTTGTCCACAACTCACTGTTTGAATATGGAACAAGCTTATTTGTCTTGATGAACACCTGTGAAGTAGTTAATGTATAGGGATTTTGTAAGGATTAAATAAGCAATCAAAGTTTGGTGTTTAAAATATAGTAGACACCAATTAAGTAGCTATTGTGTGTCCTTATTTTATCTCTTTGTTTCGGAAGCGGGTTTTTTTGTTTTGTTTTGTTTTAACCACCACCCCTAAGTTCATTTAGTTCTCATGCATTTTATCTGTGTCACAGCGCTTATCTTACTGCATTATAATTGCTTTTTAAATTATCTTTCTCACTCATCAGGCAAATGGTTCTCAAGTGGAGGCAACTTTGCCCCTGTCCTCAGGGTACATTTAGCAATGTCTAGAGATATTTCTGGATGTCAGGACTGAGGGAAGGGGTGCTACTGGCATTTAGTTGGTAGAGGCCAGGGATACTGCTGAATGTCCCAGAATGCAAAGAGCAGCCCTCCAAACAACGAATCATTTGGTCCAACATATCAATAGTTGATATGGATTAGGGTAGGAAGCCATGCTTTTAGCCTATAACTCTATGCAGGTAGTGACCATTGATAACGAAGGCAGGGTTGAATCACATAAGGCATTTATTGAGAAGGCCAGCCAACCAAGAAGACAGGGTGCTTACAAGCATTCAAATCCTGTCTTCCAGCAGGATGCAGGGGACAGGGGAATGGTCTGGGAATGGAATGCAGCCATGTGCCGCCCTGGCGGTCCGCAGCAGATGTCGGCTATTGTCCTTAGTCATCAGGCCATAGGATGATGTTTTGACTCCTGGTGGGTTGGTCTGACCCTGCTTATCCATTTTGCTTGCTGGATTCACAGCTGAGTCACTTCATCAATTGCTTGGCACAGGCCTTGAAAAGGAAACTTAAGAAAAACGGAACCTCCTATTCCCATAAGTATATGTGTTCTAAGGTTTAAAATAATATGATTGTTTTTCAGATTAATTCAGGTGCTCTATCAGATTATAAGTCCCCCTATCCCTGTGACTGTTTCCTGTGTCCCTAGCACCTAGCACGATGGTCCTCATGTGACTCTCAATATTAATGGGTGGAGTAAATGAATCAGGACCAAAAGTTTAGCCTTGACCTAGCCTCACATGGATTTTGTCACTCCCTGTAGTCATTATGTGGGTTTCTGCTGCTGAGTCTCAAGTACACACCCAACCCCTACATGGAGGTTTCCTCTCCTACTTTTCTGTTCTGTTTAGAGATCAACTTTCTATTTCCCCAAATGACAACAATTTTGTGTCACTGCTTCACTGAGAACCTACTTGCCAGGTACTGGATTTAGTGAACCACACACCGATGACTCATCCCATGAAGTTTACAGTCTAATGGGAGAGACAGATGAAAAACCACTAAGCAAATTACCTACATAAGGTCTTTCTTAATTGTATTAGTATTTTAATAGGGACCTTCTAAAGTCATTATACATGAATTAAAAAGAATTCACTAATGCTGATTTCTAGACTTTGCCTGTGCATGGAAGGCATACTTAGAAAAGAGGTGTGTCTCTGGAGGCCCCCAGGTATGGAGGTGTGTGTAGCCCTGAGCAGCTCCTTCACCGGCTCCCCTATTAGCATCAGGTAGACACACAGGCCGGCTGCATCTGGCTTGCCCATTCAGCAGGCCCATTCCTTCCTTGACATGCCAAAGAAGGGAGACTGAAATAGAACCCCTCGTGCTGCTTGGGGGATTCCCCTTCTTCCTGGCAGTTATTATAGGTGCTCAGTTTGGTTAGAATCATCAGAGAAGTGCATTCACTACTGATTTCAGACCCCTACATGGGGCTGAGGAGGAGGAAGTCGTCCCCAGCATTTGCTCCCATTCCTCACTCGCATAAGAAACCTCGCAGTGGTCAGAGTTTGACTTCTTCGCCACTTCATTGGTGCAGTTTCAGAGTCCATGTCTGGTTTTCCTTTTTTATTTGCCTTACATTTGAATTGTGTCATAAATGGACTTTAAGCTGATGAAAATTTCATGAATGCTAAATGCCACTCAGATATTAAAAGATTTTCAAATGGCAAGTCTTGGAAAACCCAGATCCAGCCTATAAAATAATATATTCTCCCTAGGCATTCAATCACCCCATCTTACATCATTCATGGTTCAGATGCTGGGCACTGTGCCTCTCCTGAAAAAGTTTACTGTCAAGAGAGAAAGAAAATCAGGGTAAGCCCTGGCCAATGTCGCTCAGTAGTTAGAGCATTGGCCCACACACCCAGGGGGTTTGGGGTCACTCCCTGTCCCCGGTTGGGGCACGTTGGAGAGGCAACCAATCAAGGTGTCTCACATCCATGATGTTTCCTTCTTTCTCTCTCTTTCCCTCCCTCTCCTCCCCCTTTCCCCTTCCACTCTCTCTCTGAAAAGCAATGGAAAAAAAAATATCCTCAGGTGAGGATTAACAAAAAAAGAAAATAAGGGTAAGAATTCTGTTTATTGGATACCATTTGCATGCTAGACTCGTAGATAGACATTTGGCACACATTATCTCACCACAATCTTGAGTTAGGCATTATTTTCACTATTTTATACGTGAGGACTGTGACTTAGTGAGTTTAGGTGAATTGGCAAGTGTTACACAGCTAGAAGGTATCAAGTCAAGATTAACTTAGTACTGTTCGTGTGGATGACGTCATAAATTCTTTGAAGGAAGGGAAAACTTGGGAGAGGGCATAAAGAAAGATGGGGGTGGGTTGTGGGCTATTGATTACATTTGCATTTTCATTTCACATAAGAGTGCGGTAACACTGATGTCTTTATCAAAGCAATCCTCTCCTCCCTCCTTAAGTCTTAGTGTCACAAGTCCTTGGGAGACTAAGGTGCCCCTGGGAGCTGGCACTGTGCATTTCCTTGGCTGCATGTGGCCAAATCAACAGTTATGGATGCACATAAACAGGTCAGTACTGGATTCTGGAAGGACTTAGGTTTGGGGATTCATCGTCCTCAGTGCTCTATGGTCCACTCATCCCAAGAAGCTTGGCGGTTACATTCTTTGACTCCCACTATCCTCTGGGAGTGACAGTTATCCCATCGCTAACCACAAGGCTTTATTCTGTACAAAGGAAACTCCTTTCGGGGGCATTGTAGCTGATACAGGGAGATGCAGTCTTCTCCCACAAAGCTTACCTTCTGCAAGTGCAGAGAGAACCCACCCACCCACCCAGTTAAAATATAATGGTATTTATATTTGTAACACACACACACACACACACACACACACACGCACACGCAGAATCATATACCCATCCATTCAAATGCAAAACGCGAGTACAAACATTTTTATTTAACTCAACTGTGTTATATATGCATTTGACAGATGCATCACTAAACAATTTGGGGGTTCCTGCCAACCTGTGCCAATCGTTTTGTTGTTGTTGTTGTTTTGTGTTTTTTACAGTCAGTTTTAAAAATCCAGTTTTTCATAGATTCGTTAAAAAAATGGAATCAACATTGGTTCATTCAGATCAATTTACTCTAAGTGAACAGAGAAAATTCAGGCAACAACCTTTAGCTCTACTCCTGCCTTTTTCATCAGAGCATGGAAGTCAGGGGGCAGCTACAGGCAGCCACATGCCTTCCTCTGAGGGGTGTGGGATGAGACTGGTGCCAGCCTGCCCAGAGAAGGCTATGCAGAGGTTTGGGTCGGGTGATGCTGTGGCCTGACACAGAAGACGATGCTGCTTGCTATTGTGGTGAGAGAAGGGGGAATTCTGTGTGGACTGGGGGGTCAGGAAGAGGCAGGGCTTGATCTGGGCTGTAGAGATGTTTCAGGAGAGGGAGTGGAAGGCATAAAGGAGATGATTATGGGGAGCTCAGAAACGCTTCTCTGAGGCCTGGAACTTAATTACAAGGGAGCAGAGAGGTTGGAACAATAGGAAGGGGACTTGGGGAGTAAATTTTCAGAAAATATTGGGAAATCAGCAGAGTTTACCGGCAGCTCTGAAATTCTGCCTGATCAGGATCCTTGTTCTTTGTGTGTGTATATGGGAGATCTTGCCAAATCTTAATTCAATCAAAATGCCTTATGTTCTCTATGGTTTAGGAAGAACAAGAATCTACTTTATTTCTGTGTCCGTCACATCTAGCTGACCTTATTTTGATGTCTTTATATTAATGTGGCAGTGAGAGGCGAGAAGCCTGGGAAACAGGGGTAACCTTTTTTTTCTGTGTGTGGGGACTTTCTCTGAAGCGACGCGGCGGCGGTGCCTGTCCCGTGTTGCTTTGGGTTCTGAGGCAGTGCCGCTTTTCTCTTTTAATTAAGTGTTTTGGTTCAGAAACTTTGTTTTTGAGATAGAGTGACTAATTCATCGGAATTAAGCAGAACTGCCTGAATGGTGGAAGTTTGATCCTATTTTAGGCTTACTACCATGAACTCCTTGCAAAATGCATTGTTCTCAAACCAGGCTAATAATTGAATTTAATGGAAATCTCAAAATGCAGATCCTTGGGCCATAGTTGGAAAGCATTGATGAATCAAATGATTAGTCAGGTTGGGACCCACTGAACTGCCCCTGTATTTTCATAACTTGACTATAATTGAGAAAGTGTTTATTAAAAAATGAAGATTTTTAATCACCATAATAAGTATGGTGATTATCAGAGGGAAAGGGGGGTGAGGGAGGCCGAAGAGGGTAAAGGGGAGATGAATGGTGATGGTAGGAGACTTGACTTGGGGTGGTGAGCACACAATACAATCTAAAGATGATGTATTATGGAACTGTACCCTGGGGGTGGGCTAGAAGGGGTCAATGGGGGGAGAAGGGAACATCTGTAATACTTTCACCAATAAAGATTTTAAAAAAAGAATTGTATACTTGAAACCTATATAATTTTATTAACCAGTATCACCCCAATAAATTCAATAATTTTTTTAAAATATATTTTTATTGATTTCAGAAAGGAAAGGAGAGGGAGAGATAGAAACATCAATGATGAGAGAGAATCACTGATTGGCTGCCTCCTGCATGGCCCCTACTGGGGGTCAAGTCCACAACCCAGGCATGTGCCTTTGACCAGAATCAAACCCGGACCCTTCAGTCTGCAGGCTAAAGCCTAAGTTCTATCCACTGAGCCAAACCAGCTAGGACAATATATATATATATATGCATTTCCAGCCTACTCCAGAGCCACTGAATGGAATCTCTGAAGCTGCACATGTAACAACTATCTCACATTGACAGGTTCTAGTTCAGGATTACTGAACCTCAGACTCTCCTATCTACCTCCTCATGTCCAGACACCATTTATCACCATTTAACCAGCAACCTGCTAGGCATTCAATTCACCTAAAAGTTGACATTGGCATCCTGTCACCACAGAGATGTGTCTTTGAGAACAAGATGCTGCTTTCTGGCTTTGTGAGTAGACAGGGATGAGCAATTGAGAAACATTCCCAGCTATACACCCAACACACCCAAGGGCTCTGAAGAGCCCACAGTGGAGAATTAAGTCGCACCTAAAACATTCTCCCAATGTTGGCTGTTCACCCTCTTTGACTGATAGCTGAGGACTTGCATCATCACGAGGATCCAGTGAAGTGGGAGATGTACACTCAACTTGAAGATGTATAAAATGCTAGGATTATAATCTGTCCATTTTATTGGGAATTTGTTTCCTGCAGGTGGTCTGCAGAGAAAATGGTGCAATTTTTATTTTATTGTTTATTTTTAGATATATATTTTTATTGATTTCAGAGAAGGCAGAGGGAGAGAGAGAGAGAAAAATCGATGATGAGAGAGAATCACTGATTGGCCGCATGTCAAACTCACTGTCAGTGAGCCAGCCCGCAACCCAGGCATGTGGCCGCGAGTTTGACATGCTTGCTCTACAGGCAATCGGAAGCTTTGGTTTATGTCTTCTGGCTTAGGAGAGCTTTTGAACAGGGAAGGATGGGAATAAGGTAGAGAGAAGGTAAGCAACAATATTACTCTACCATTGGCAATGATACAGCGACCCTTCAACTCCACCTCTGTACAAGTAGCCACCTCACAAAGATCCATATCATGACATCTGGCAAACAGCCAGAATACAAATTGCACCTGCATGCCCCACACTGGGGATCGAGCCCGCAACCCAGGCATGTGCCTTGACTGGGGAACCGTGACCTCCTGGTTCCTAGGTCAATGCTCAACCACTGAACCAGGCCAGCCCGGCAATGGTGCACTTTTTAAAATTCCATGCAGACCTAGCAAACTTGCAGGAGCAGCCCAGCATAGGCAGGAAAAAATATTTCTGTGTCTGGCTGGACGTGATGCACATTCTCAACTCTCCCCCCTTCATAGACACAGTGTACGCTACAGAGAGCAAAGTGTAATTTTAAGAACCTTGTAATTCTTTACAAATTAACACAGCAGATGGTGTTTATGGGAGCCACATAGTGAGGACTATTTGGGACGATGTGAGACATGTGTTCCAGGGTTTCGGCCTGCTTTCTACTTAGTTTAGTTTTTAACTGCCGTGCTGCAAAAATGCGATTTGCCTCATAAAGTTTTCACTGGAGCCAAGTGTGAGCAAATGCCCAAGAGATGGTGGTCTTTGGAGACAAATGCCAAGCGTTCTCAGTATGAAAGGCCTCGAGGGGGTGGGGCCCCGACTCACCTGAACCCAAGGAGGGCCTGCCTCCTCCAGGTCAGATGGCGGTGGCCTCCTGGGAAGCTCCATCCTGGAAAATAAAAGACAACGCAAAGGTGCTGAGACTGAAATCAGCGACTCTAGATTGGGGCTTGCTAGTTCACAAATAGTTAAAATATTGCTTTTGTTATCTTGACTGTCCAGCTAATTAAAAACAAAAGATCATTTTCTCTTCGTTTCCTCCCAGTGATGAGACTGAGGGGGACCAGGACCTGTGTGGTTGCTCCTCAGACAGGGCTGGCCTTTAGAGGGGAGCAGGAGAGGAGGGAGAAGGTTCCAAAGTGCAGTTGGCGGTGGGGATGCTGGGAAGGCAGGGGGAGGTGGTCCTCAGAGGCGTGGCAAAGACCAAGAGGGGTCCAGGTGATGTGGGCAGGAAGAAAAGCCTTGGTTCTGAAAAATACAAGGAATTCTTTTTAGGGGTCCCCCGGCATGCAGGAAGTGCCTGGTACTCCTAAACTCTCTATTTCCTCTTCCCATTGTCACCCAGAAACGTCTTCATTTTCCTTTGCTGTATGGGTGGTGACCAGAAGGGCCCTAGGTACTCCCAGGATGGCTTGCCTCTTTTTTTCTTTATTTTAATTTTTTTTTATTGATTTCTGAGAGAAAGGGAAAGAGATAGAAACATCAATGATGAGAAAGAATCATTGATCGGCTGTCTCCTGCACGCCCTACACTGGAGATCAAGTCTGAAGCTTGGGCATGTGACCTGGTTCATAGATAGAAGCTCAACCACTAAGCCACACTGGCCGGGCTGGCCTGCCTCTTTGGACAGGGTTCTGCCCATCTCTTAAAAGTCCATTTCACTAAACTCATTCCCTTTTAATTTCTAGAGTCCTCAGGCTTATCTACTCCCACCTCTCGCTATTTTGGGAGAAGGATTTGATAAAGTCATTTACTAATTTTATGTTTCTTCTCCCGAGTGTGTGTACATTTTAATCCTCTACAGCAAGCATGTCAAACTCACTGTCAGTGAGCCACATGCCATGCGGCCCGCTGGCCGCGAGTTTGACATGCTTGCTCTACAGGCAATCAGAAGTTTTGGTTTACATCTTCTTCTGGCTTAGGAGAGATTTTGAACAGGGAAGGATGGGAATAAGGTAGAGAGAAGGTAGGCAACAATATTACTCTACCATTGGCAATGATACAGCGACCCTTCAACTCCACCTCTGTACAAGTAGCCGCCTCACAAAGATCCATATCATGACATCTGGCAAACAGCCAGAATACAAATTGCACCATTCATTCATATACAATACATACTTTTATGCACAACATATCTATACATAGTTCTAGTTTGCTTAGTACCAATTCATTCCAAGAAACTTCAATTTAAGAAAACATGTAGTTGGACTGGCGCTATTTTGGGGCTCAGCCCATCTGGTTTTCCAGATGACCTAATCTATTTATAATCCTTTACAAAAAAAAAAAAAAAAAAAGCCTGGCTGGCGAGGCTCAGTGGTTGAGTGTCGACCTATGAACCAGGAGGTCACTGTTCGATTCCTAGTCAAGGCACAAGCCGGGGTTCAGGTTCAATTCCCCAGTAGGGGCTGTGCAGGAGGCAGCTGATCAATGATTCTCTCTCATCATCGATGTTTCTATCTCTCTCTCCCTCTCTCTTCCTCTCTGAAATTCCCTTTAAAAAAATAAAAGAAAATATATAGTTGGCTGACAACTTCCTGTCTGCTGTGGACTGATATGTCCCTCTAGAATTTATATATTGAATCCTTACACACCCCTTCCCATGCGATGGTATTGGAGAGGGGGGCCTTCGTGAGATAAATAGGTTTAAGTGAGCTATTAGAATGGAGACTTCATGATAGGCTCCGTGCTCTTAGATGAAGAAACACCAGAGAGCTTGCTTGGTCTCTCTCCGCTATGTGAGGACATAGAGCAAAAGCAGCTGTCTCTGAGCCAGGGAGAGAGCTCTCACCTCAAACCCAACCTGCTGGACCTTGATCTTGGGCTTCCAGCCTCCAGAATTGTGAGAAAATAAGTATCTGTTGTTTCAGCCACCCAGTCTATGGTATTTTGTTAAGACAGCCCAAACTGACAAACACACTTTCCTTAGACTCCTATACTTCTAATAGGGAAGGAGGGACATAGATTCATGATAAATTTCTCAACAGTACAGGGTCGCAATGATGCATCTTATATATTTGTATTTCAGCTTTACAGTGTGACATCTGAAATCCAGTTAGCAATGCGAGAGATTTGCATGATATAATTGTTAGTCGAGTGGGGATTGCTTATAAAATACCAAATAAATTATATTGATAGTTTTAGAAGCTCAGAGGAAGAGGGGTCATTGGGAACTAGGAGGGCAGGCCCCTGACATAAGGCGGAAAGGCCAAGACTTGGGATCCCCACACAGACAGTCTTTCCATAAACTAAGGCAACTTCTGATTTCTGTGAACTCTCAGCAACACGGACCCAGTTACTGACCTCTTTTTGAGATGGTGAAAAATGCCAGACTCTAGGGATGCTCTAGGTGCTGATAGCTTTAACTGTAATGCAGTCGTTTGGGGAATATGTACTTGAAAATGGAGTAGAAGTTAAAAATTCATTGAAATTTAAATCATTTATTTAGTATGGGTATATACTACTATGTGTTTGTGTGTGTGTAGAAAATCAATGGAAATTTGCACTTCACCTTGCCTACTTTCATCTCAACTGTAAAGATAAAGTGACTTTCTTTTTCACAGTTTGCTCAGTTCATGGTCTTCCACAGGCTTCGAAGGAAAGTGTGGTTAATTAACCCTGGCTTTCAGCAATCACCTAAGGATGGGAGCTGGGAGAGCGGGACTTTGATAAAAACTATCGTCTACGCAGGGCTGCCTGACAGATAATCACTGAGGACTACACCTGTGTTGATAAAATAAATCAAGGAGCAAGAATTATAGCCTTACACAGGTGCCAACCACTTCCTATGGCTTTGATCAGCAAATTGTGAAGTGGGTGAAGTTTATTTTTAGGATCACATATTTTCCAAATTATTAATTTCTTTCATACCTACTTCCTATACCCAGGTGCCTATGAGGACCATCCATGCTTCTATCCATAAATAGAATACCTTCTAGGGGCCATTTGATGAACATGTTTTCAAGGCTAGTGGCCAACAGGATGTAGGGGAGAAATATATTAGGATTTAGAGCTTGGGCAATAAATAGTTCGTTCTGGGGAAACCCTGTGGGTGAGACAAAGGCCTGAGATCCCAGAGAGTGTTCAGGCTGTGTCCATGGGGACCTTGCTGGGGTTTTCTCTCTCTACCAGGCTGCCTTCATTAGTCGGCAGGTCTCTGATTTAGTCAGGCCTTTTGGTCGTAAGTGACAGCAATCCAACATGAACAAACATAAGGGAATTTATTAACTCAAGACACTAGAAAACCCACTGATGGATACTTGTGGCTTTAAGTTCAACTGGATTCAGGAGCCAATGTGTTTCACTCATTGATTTAATACAGCTCAGCTCCAGTCTCTAAAGATAAACAAAACAAAGACTGTACCCTCATGGAACTTTATCTTACAAGTTAGTATGTAATGGTTATCTTACAAGTTAGTATGTAATGGAAATATGCACCAAATTGATTTGACTCCAAAAGCTGACTTCCCTTCTTCTCTTCCCTAACTCCTCTCTCTCTCTCTCTCTCTCTCTCTCGCTCTCGCTCTCGCTCTCTCCCTATGCTTTTCTTTTTGTGGCATATATTTTAGACTCTCCATAAGTATCTCAAGGTTTATCTACTGCCAGTTTATCAATCCCAGTGGGGGGAAATTATGCCTCCTCTCCAATAATTTCACCTACAAACCTATAGCCAAAACTCATTGGTTTGAATGTTATCATAAGTTTATCCCTTAACCAGAAACCCTTGGTTGAGTCTGAAGGAAAAATTGGAGGATTTACTTAAAAGAACACAGATTTCTGGGAAAGGAAAACAAATAGTGACATAGCTGAAGTCCCCGAGACAGTCCTTCTTTGCCCATGGCCCAATGTGTGTACTGACATCGCTATGCTGATTGGTAGGGTCTGGGACTGTCACCAATAACCTCTTCCTGTTATTCTTTCCTATATTTTGATGATTCTTTCCTTCAGCATTGACGAGTTTTGGCAGAGAAGTGTCAGGATACATTTTGCCCTGATACTTTGTCATCAATTTTTCCCTTTCTACATTTTCCCCTCATCCCAGGGTCCAGGGAAGCTGGGTTGTGATGTGGTCCAGGTATCCTGATCATGGATTTGATTTATGGCCACTGCTAAACTTCATCCATTCTAAAGAGATATTGCCAATTTCTTTTCCAAGAGAAATGTCCACAGCTAGTGGAAAAGAAATATTTAGGAAGGTCCACATTCTCAGACTGTGATTTACACATAATAGAAAGGTATTATGAAATGTTCAAGGTTCTATAAACAGTGGTGCTATATATAATAAGACTGGGCTTTCTATATGCAGGGTTTCGGGTAGCTGGGCAACCCTCCAACTGTGATAGGGTGACTGCTGGATCAATAGATGATTTTTTCTTCCTTCTTTCTGTTGTCTAAACAGCGGTTTGACAGGAAAATGTGTTAGTGAGAGAGTGCATAGAACATTATTACTTTCTGCCATTCTGATTCTTTTTTAAAATATATATTATTATTGATTTCAGAGAGGAAGGGAGAGGGAGAGTTAGAAACATCAATGAGAGAATCATTGATCAGCTGCCTCTTACACGCCCCCTGCTGGGGGACCGAGCCCGCAACCTGGGCATGTGTCCTTGACCTGACTGGAATGAACCCAGGACCTTTCATCCATAGGCCAATGCTCTCTCCACTGAGCCAAACCAGCTAGGGTTGCTGTTCTGATGAGTTTGACCACTCTTTTAAATGACAACAGTTTGAAGACTGGGCATTTGATTAGCTTTCTACAGCTTCAATATATTAGTTCCAGCTATGCCATATTTTGAAGATTTCTCATACATTCAGTCAAGTTTGCAGGTACCTTGGAGGGGAAAGGAGAAGAGTGATAGACATCTGCCTTCTTACAGCCCTTTCCCATATGTTGATATCGTGCCCTGGAACTAACATAAAGCCTTGCATCTGCTGGAAGCACTGAGATGCTAGGTCTATATCCCCAGGGCCTCCATCAATGACCACTTGTAATGAGTTATGTGGTTAGGGTGGTGAGGAGCTGAGATGGGGAATGACCTTTGAAGAAATACACAGTCAATTTCAGAAATTTAAAGTTTAGTGTTCCTTACTCTTTTGTTCTATCAATTAAGGAGTTGGTGTCAATTGTGCAATATTCAGCCTTCATCTTCAGTATTTCAGAAGGGGTGATGGATATTAATATAGTAAAAATATATATTGAAAAATAAGGAAAAGAAAGCTCCTTATCCAAAGCAGGAGGGCTTTTATTTCACAAAGAGGCAAAGGAACTGCGGAATCTCAGAGGGAAGGCAGGAAGGGTGGGTGGGTGGGAAGAGATCAACCAAAGAACTTGTGTGCATTTATGCATAACCCATAACCCATGGACACAGACAATAGGGTGGTGAAGGCCTGGGGTGGAGGTGTGGCTAGCTAGAAGGTGTCAATGGGGGGGAAAAGGGGAAATATGTAATATTTTCAACATTACTAGTAAATATTTAATTAAAAAACAACAAAAAAGAGGCACAGGGTAGTATTATAAAAAAGTGTTGAACCATAAACAAACAAACAAAAAGGTGTTGAACTAAAATAGAGTGTTTTTCCTGAAGACTAATCGTGAAAATTAATATTTCTATTCATGGCCTCAATCCTATGGTGTAGGATTAAACTGAAACTATGAAAGTTTACTGGATAGCATCTGATTACTCTGACGATTGGACTTGAATGTAGAGCCAGAGGATGGGAGAATGAAGGATCCCCTGTAAAACTCCAGATCAGGAAATTCATTCTCTCTCATCAGCACAAGCTGTGGATCTACCCAAAGTGTGTTTTGTACAATAGCGCTCAAAGGCTAAAACAGATACAGTTTAATAAACACGCCCTCCCCAGCACAGCAGATGGCAACTAGGAAGCCGCCTGAAGCAGTGTGAGAGAGCGCTCTCGCTCTCGCCTACCTTCTTCTCCTTTTTTTTTTTTAAATATAACAATATTTATTAAATGGCATTCTCTATTGCAGACTCATTCTCTGCAGGAAAAGACATAGAAGGCAAGTGGGGAGCAGGTCCGAGAAAGGCCACAAAGTCTGTGGTCAGAACATGACAAAGGGGATATACCTCAAACTGAGGTTGTTTTTATTTATTATTATTATTTATATTTTTAATTGATTTCAGAGAGGAAGGGAGAAGGAGAGAGATATAGAAACATCAATGATGGGAGCGTATCATTGATGGGCTGCCTCCTCACACCTCCTACTGGGGATGGAGCCTTCAACCCCAGCATGTGCCCTAAATAGGAATTGAACCATGATCTCCCCATTCACAGGTGAATGCTTAACCATTGAGCCACATGGACTTGGCTTTTTTTTATAGCCTTTGAAAATAAATTCATGGCACTATTAAATCACAAAACCCTAGAATTTTAGAGGTGAAGGATGGTTCAGACATGGAATGGGAATAGCTCTGGACTGGGAAGAGCCTGAAGACCCTGGTCAGACACTCATTAGCGAGGTGGTCGGAACCAACGACTTCACCTCTCTGGACCTTCGAGTGGAATGAAGGGGAGGGGAAGGAGAGCAGACTAACATCGAGTTACCTCTCCTAGAGTTAGATACTGTGCTTCAGGTGACAGGTCCTAGCTCTTTTAATGTTCACAATCATCCCAAAGCAGGCACTGATCCACGTTTTAGAGATGAGAAACCCCGACTGCCTGCCAGTTCCTGCTCCGGCAGTGCCCGGAGAGCGCCCCTGCGGTGAGGGAAGTGTGGTTGTGTGTCCCTGATGGTTTCTCAGGCCCCCACATTTCCCCGTTTCATAGCTCATCCTGGCCCCTCCATCCCACTGCCGATAAGTCTGGACTCTAGAGAAGTCACCAGCTCACCTGGGTCTTTCCTGGCAGAGTGATTACCGCTGGTTTTATTCCCTTCTGTTCAGCAAGGGCAGGGAGTAGGTGGAAGACTGATGGAAAACCAACTCTTGTTTTATTGTTAGGTGACCATGTCACAGTGAACACTTAGGTCAGATTGCTAAACTACTTTGAGTTTGCAGAGCTTGGAGGGCCAGGGAGGGAGAGCTGGGTGAGGCTTCTTTTTGGTTCCCTGGGAACTAGCATTTGCTCAAGATAATCAAATCCTCAGTTACTTAACAACTGTATCCCACAGCCCACGTACAAGACATTCACCTCGAGTTTCTGTCCTTATTTAAACTCTTAGAGGTATCTGTCTATTTAGTTGTCTATTGAAAATGAACTGCCCCCAACATTTCTGCCTTGAAGAGAAATGAAGTTTTCTTTTAAAATTCTAGTTTTTGGCAAGATTTTCATCCATTGTTTGCCTGCGTGGAGAAAGCAGAAGTCCAGGTGATCCAAAAATAGTTTCTAAGTCGTTTCCAAATCAATTGTTTCATTTTTCCCCACTGCAGAAATACTTTCCTAATTGCCCTGAATATTGTTAATGCCTTTTGTTGTTTCCAGCACATTGACAACATGATTGATGGTCCTGCTAGCCTGGTGAGGAAGGCAGGGCATATATTACATTATCCACAGTACTTAGGAGAAAACTCAGGCATAAAAAATGGCCATATTGTTAGTCCAAGATCACAGAGCCTAATAATGGAGGCTGACACTAGGAGGCAACACTCTCTCTCTCTCTCTCTCTCTCTCTCTCAGTCATTGGCTTTCTGTCCAGTTTAAGCTGATAATTTAAAAGTATTTCCACATGTGATGTAACAGAGCACAGGAAAGTATAGCATGGCAGCTTGCTGGACCCCATTAGCTGTGTAAATCTGAGCATTGGGGAACCCCTACCATCATTCCTGCACATATGCGTTATTTAAAGAAATTAGAGCTGACAAAGAGCCAGTGAATTCACGATTTCAGTAGTGGCCCACATTTCCTAAGTTCGAATCCTCGTTCTACCATTTCCCCAGCCTCTCTAAACAGTGAGAAAAAAATATTGCACCCAGGTTATCTGCATTTATTTAAAAAATTGTCTTCAGCCAAAGACTTGGGAGCTGGAGAAAACAGGATTGCAAATATGACACCAACAGAATCCTGACAATATAGTGACATGGGATGCTAATGTCACCAGAGATCCTCTGAGCTGACAGATCAAAGTATAGTTGGCAGTAATGACACTATAAAGAAGTTCTTATAAAAGTAGTTTGTCTCAACAGCTAGTCAAACTGATTCCTTCGCATCATGGAGAAAGGCTGCCCATCCCACTCCCCATTCTCCTAGAACCCGCCTTTCTTATTTCTTGTCTTGATGACTTTCTTTTGCTACCATAGCCTCCCTCTTTCCTATTATTATTATCATTATTATTATTATCATTATTATTATTATTATTATTATTTCATTGATTTTAGAGAGAGAGAGAGGAAGGGAGAGAGAGAAACATTGATTTGTTGTTTCATTTATGCATTTATTGGTTGATTCTATTATATGTGCCCTGACAGGAGATCAGACCCTAAACCTTAGTGTTTCTGGAGGACACTCTAACCAACTGAGCTACCCGCCAGGGTTCCTCTTTCCTATTTAAATCTTACCCAGGATTTAAACTCTAACTAAATCTCCCCGCCTCTCTGTGAGATTAACTTGACTTCCTGAATGCAACATCTCCCCTTTTGAGCAACTCATTTAGCCCTTCGGAGGTTCATCTTTGCACAGTCCTCAGTGTTGTTGGTCTCACGTTCTGGTTCACTCACCTGGGTTAGGAGCTCCCTGAGTGTGAAGACCTTGGTCCTCACTTTTTCTATGGCCTCCACGCTGGTCAACGTGGTGCCTCACATCTCAGGGGCATATGCTTTACAGTTGCAGGTGATTGATGCCAAATGGGATACAGAATTCCATGTTGTCCCTCTATTCACAGCATCAGGCAACGGAGCCTTCCCACCTGTGCCTGTAACAACCCCAGTTACAATCTTTTTGTTGTTGTTAATCCTCACTTGAGGATATGTTTTTTCATTGTTTGTCAGAGAATGGAAAGGGTCGGGGGAGAAAGAGAGAGGAGAGAGAGAGAGAGAGAGAGAGAGAGAGAGAGAGAGAGAGAGAGACATTGAGACACATCAATGTGAGAGGGACATATCGTGCCTCCCACACACATGGGGAGTGAACCTGCAACCTAGGTACGTGCCTTTGATCAGGAATTGAACCTGAGACCCCGATGCTCTAATCACTTAGCTACACTGGCCAGAGCCCCAGTCAGAATATTAAACATCACTATTACCCCCGTGGATAAGGTTGCATGATTTAGCAAATAAAAATACAGGACACCCGATTAAAAATATATGTTAGGTAAACAATTTTTTTAATATGAATACGTCCTCCATTTTTTTTAATTTGACATTTAAGAATGAGATCAGACCTGTACTTCTATGATTCACCTTATTTGCCTCAATCTAGTCCTAACCCTGTCAGATTCTGTCTTTATTTATACATTTGATATTTGTTCAACATGGAATTTTTGCATAATTTAAATGTTCTCAAATATTGCATTGAAATGTTATTTATCTTTATTACTGGGCTCTCCAGTGGCTCCTTACATTTTATACCTGAGGCGAGTGTCTCTCCCCTCTCACCCTAGGCCCCAGCCCTGCTCTCATCTTCATTGTCTCATTTGTAAAATGGCCATAATGATCTCTGCCACCAGCAGAATGAAGGGAGCCCAGGATATTTACTCACTAATTATTTTGTATATCCACCCTGATTTTTTTTTTCATTTTGCTTTATTGATTTTTAGAGATAGAGGAAGGGAGAGGGTGAGAGAGGGAAACACCATGAAACAACTGAGCCACACTGGTCAGGCTTTCCAGTGTGGATAGCCTGACGGGTGGGTGTGGCTCAGTTGGTTGAGCATCGACCCAGGAACCAGGAGGTCACAGTTCAATTCCTGGTCAGGGCACATGCCCAGGTTGCAGGCTCGATCTCCAGTGGGGGACATGCTGGAGGCAGCTGATTGGTGATGTTTCTCTCTCTCTCCCTCTCCCTCTCCCTTCCTCTCTATATAAAAACCAATAAAACATATTTTAAAAACACACACACATTTTGGCTTTTTAATGAAAACTCTATATGGTTACACATTAGACATTTGCTCTGAAAAGCTGCTTAATGAAACCTTGCAGCAAAGACGGACTGCTTTAAAAGGAGCTATATGTAGATCTGCTGGGTCTGTGTCAGTGGTATGTGCCCAGGATTTTGTTGCAGGAAGAGAACATTTAACAACCCGTTGAGTGGTAGGTTCTGTGGGTCCCCCGAACACGGTATCCACTTAGTCACAGTTTGTGACCTGGGATCCCATTTCATCATCTACAGAAGTTTCTGCGGAGACGCTCATGGTTTTACAGAGACCACGTGGGGCGCAGGGTGAGGGAAACTGCCGCCAGGGCCGTGCATGAATAAATCCGCAGGGTTTTTGACTGAAGTTCAGATCATTTAATAAATTTCACAAAGCTTTTGCACATACTTTTCTCTTAAAGGGAAGATAATGCCATTCATATAGTTACTTGGAGCTTTTTCTTCATGGGGATTTGTTGTGGTGGTTTTTTAAAAAGATAATGGAGGTTATTTTGTTTGGTTTTTAATAGTTTTACTATGGCCACCAAAAAGAAAGAAAGAAAAGAAAAGAAAAAAGAAAGTAGTTAGTGAAACTTCAAAACTTCCAAGTGAATAATTTACTAAATTTACCTCTGCCTGTTAAAGTCATAAGGGAGCCCAGACAGCATGGCTCAGTGGTTGAGAGTCGACCGATGAACCAGGAGATCATGGTTCGATTCCCAATCAGGGCACATGGGTCAATCCCCTGTGTGGGGTGTGCAGGAGGAAGCCAATCAATGATTCTCTCTCATCATTGATGTTTCTATCTCCCTCTCCCTCTGCCTTCCTCTCTGAAGTAAATAAAAATATAAAGTCGTAAGGGAAATTTCCTCCTGACCTCAAGCTGTGGCTTGTTATGGTGGTTAGCTTTCCACTGCATGACAGAGCAGAGATTAGAAATGCTTTATTTTCTAGTAAATCATCTCTTTTGATTTTATTCCAGAAGTTACAGTATGGCCTATGATACATTGGTATGACATTCTGAACTCTACTCAGTTACTGTAAATATTTTTTTCCACTTTAGTTTTTAACATCTCAACCTTATCTTCTATTCAGAAGAAGTGTGCTTACATAATAGGGAAGCACAAAATATTGGTATTTTAAGGCAAAAACAAAACATCCTTGTCATATTTACTTAATCGCTAACCGTCTGGAGAAGGGAAGAAAACGTAGATTTGCATGGAGGTTAATATGAACTTATGTGTAACTATCCTGGGGATGTATTGATTTTCATTCATATTTCAGAGTAAACAAAGTTGAGAGACCAAATCTATTAGCTGTATATTGAAAATTATTATAAACCCGCTCAGATTCCGCAACTCAAGTGTGTTTCTGAAATTTTTCAATCCTTATTGTCACTAACGTTGAATTTTCTAAATCAGAAATTATTTCTCTTTTCTTAATAGACTGGAAGGAAGGAGAAAGGAGATCCTCTAAACATTGCAATTGATAAGATGACCAAGAAAACAAGAGATCTAAGGAGACAGGTACTGTTTTATGTTTGTTTGTTTTTATTTTAAGCGCATGGAACTTAGTGGTGCTTTCCAAGAATGGTCTTTTTTTCCAGGCTGCCTTTTTATACTTCAGGTTGCTATTCTTTGTAACATCCACAAACACACAGGGACACTTCATCAACAATGTAGAGTCTGCTGAGCAGACAGATGTGACAGCTGCAAGGGTGTGATGATGAAAACCACCTCTGAGCAGGTAGCCTGTTCACTGCCCAGACCCAATCTTGCAGGTAGAGAGACCCCATGAATTCACTACCTCCTACATCTGGTTTGCCGTTTTTTCAGGTCCAAGTATGCAAAGAACTGGTCTCTGATTTCTGCTTGTTCTTGCTTAAACTTGGAGGCAGTTTATAAACTTAAAGTTCGGTGAATAAACAAGAATGCGAATGTGTTAGTGAGAAATACAACTCTTAATCTGATGGACTAATTAAGGTCTCTGACCCAGTGTGCTCCCTTGGGGACATAAATCTATGTCAGATGCTCATTTGGGAAGCAGGGAACCATAGCAAGGAATGTCAGTTGGATGGTGTAAATGGCTAATAGAATCATTCATCAGATGGGTATGTTTTTTCTTTTCTTTTCTTTTTTATTTGAAGGTAGGATCTCTGGTCAGGGCTTCTTTTCATCTTGACAGTGCTATGGACAACAGTAAAATTTGTCCTGCGACCTTTATATGATACATTTCCATGGTGACCTTCACTTTCTTTGGTAGTGCTCTTTCTCTAGAACAGCGGTTCTCAACTTGTGGGTCGCGACCCCTTTGGGGGTCGAACGACCCTTTCACAGGGGTCACCTTAGACCATCGGAAAACACATATATAATTACATATTGTTTTTGTGATTAATCACTATGCTTTAATTATGTTCAATTTGTAACAATGAAAATATATCCTGCATATCAGATATTTACATTACGATTCATAACAGTAGCAAAATTACAGTTATGAAGTAGCAACAAAAATAATTTTATGGTTGGGGGTCACCACAACATGAGGAACTATATTAAAGGGTCATGGCATTAGGAAGGTTGAGAATCACTGCACTAGAAGCTATGATACCAGCCATTGTTACCATAAAATCCCGTCCTGCTTTCTGCCTGAGAGCCAGCCTGTCCCCTACTGGTAGCTTTCGCATATGTCCAGCTCCTTCATGATGTTAGTCAACTGGAGCCAAGCCCTGCCCTCCAGCCACACCTACTTCACTTTCCGCAGCTGGAGAGGCTGGACTGGCAGGGCTGCATCTAACACTCTGTCAAGTACAGAGGAGATTAGCCTGGGCAAGAATGGCCAAGGAGCACTTTAGAAATGCTTGGAATGGAGGAAGACGCCACTTCTGATGATTGCTAGGGAACTGCTGGGCTGTCTTTGGGATATCACACACTTGAATAATGACCTTTAAAAGATATCCCAATTAGTTCCGGGCTATGCACACTCCAGGTTGACTGCCCAGATAACAAGTCCTTTTGGGAAAATAATTTCCTTATTTTTACCTTGAAATAAGGGAGAATAAAACATTGTTCTCTTAGGCACTGGTAAATATTACCGAATACACACATGGCCAGGCCTGCTTCTGCTTGTCCTCTTAGACCATCTCTCTATAAAAATCCCCCATCTGATATGAACTGATATAGGTAATAGGAATTAGAACTGCGGTTAATGGGAAATATTGAATCAGGTGTGTGGAGCCCAGGGTTTTACTTCTAATTCTGCCACTAAACTGTCTGTGTGACTGGGGATCCTTCTCCTCTTGGTCTCCTTTTCTAACCTATAAAAATAGGGAGCCAAAATAGATCTGCAAGCTGTCTTTGAGCTGTATAACATTGAATGAGCCCATAGGAAATCCTCATTGATTTTCTTTGCCAAAGGTCCTAAGGCCTCATATAGATTTTAAAAGCAGTGGGAGGGCATTGAGCATCCCTTCTAGGGCTCGCTTTTGGTTAGATGGTCAACCAGAAAGAATTTATGAACTGAGTCCTTACCTCCCCAATCTCTTGGTCTTAGTTAGTGACCACTCTTTTACATCCAGGAGCCAGCACCCTCAGCTCCCTGCACTCATAGACCTATCCTAGCAAATGTTTGTCTTATTAGGAAGGAATGGATCAAGTAATTCTTACTCTGGTGTTAGAATTCTCAGGAAAAGGTTGCCTCTTTTTAGCCGAGGACTGATGAACTTTGAAGGTGGAATTTATGGTGGAATTGAGTGACAGCTCCTTGAAGAGCTTCTTTTAGGATGGCAGTGGAAGGGGTATGTCATCCCCTGAAATCATTCCATGCAGAATATATATTTCCTGCTCACCTTTCCCAAAGATTGAGAGGAATAGGGTAAAAAGAGAATTGTTTTATGACATTAAGACCCAAAAGTTATGGCATAATTTCATACCACATCCCTGAATGTGGTTCAGATATCTTTCTCTTCCCCAATCTGCCTTTCTAGAACAGGAATGGTTCCCATCTGTCAGTTCCATTCCTACCCATATGTCGGAATATTTTTGTCTCTCTCCCCATCTCTCTGTTTCTCCATGTTCACCTGTAGTGGTACAAAAGCTGCTCTGATCTAAGTGTACAGAAGCTACCTCGCTCTCAGGCAGATTGAACATTCAAAGCTTAGCTCCAGCCTCAGTTTCGATTTGGGCAGCAAGTTAATGGGATTAACATGTTTTGACCTGAGTGGCTAACAGCAACTGTGTAGTGTGGCCCAGTGTATGTTACTGGTTCAAATGAATGTTTCCCTATCACTGAAACACTTTCTAGTCTTTCGATCACAGACAGCCTTTGTTATAAGAGATTCCAAATGAGGATCCTACATTCTCCATTTTTACTTTCCTGTGTGCATGTGTTTCTTTATACAATATTTACAGCAATCAAATCACATAGGAGAAAAAAGCTGAAATTAAAGAAAAATACTCCTGGTGATAGTCACTCTTTTCTTGCCACTCTTGTAATCTCCTGCCTCTTCCTCACAGCCCTGAAGTTGGGCAGAATCATTCAGGAGGTGACCCTGGAGTCTCATGAAGTTCTAGTCACCAAATTTAAAAGAAATGAACTCAGTCATGATCATTATCTTGGACATCCCTAAATGAAAAGAAAAAAAAAAGTGGACTTAAACTTGTAGACGCTTGAAAAAAAATCAAGAGTAATTGACTAAAAAGATTTCTGTTTAAGTAGAATTTTAAAGTAAGTAGAATCCCTTTCCTCAGGCAATATATCCCAAGGAACCTGGGAGTCATAAATTGTGGGAAAAAGGTCGCAGGAACCCAAGGGTGTTATTTAACGCTGCTTGGCATGGGGCCATCTTGCCAATTAAACCAATGAGAGTGGTTGGTGGTAGAACAGAATTCTCTTCAGAGTATTTTGTTTGGAATTAAAAATGGATTTGGGGGCCTATAACTGCCAGCTTTAAGCATTATGATTTAATTTTAGAGCTGTGGGCACAGTGCGCCCCATGTCTGAGCTATTGTCGCTGCCGTGATTCTGGAATCAGACCATTATAAAAATAAAAGCTTTTGGCTGACTCCCCACCTGGGGATCTAGTGGCCCACATGGTCTATTCAGCCTTTAGAGAGGGCTCCGTCGGTTTCTGCCAGCTGCTGCTCGCTGTCCTCCTTCCATTGCCACCTGTGGACTATTCTGGGCATAGTCTCTTCATTTTCCCTAAGCCCACAGAGATACTGGCTTATCTTGGTTATTATTTTGGTCCCTTTATTAGTCAGTTTTTCCAAGTTGATAAGCAAATCAGGACCCAAATATCTCCCTATGAAAAGCTAATTATTAATAATCATAACATGTTAGGGTAAACTTAGCACCTTTCTCATTCCCCAAACCAATCAAGGGCCCAATCTTTATCCCTTCAACCTTAATAGCTGTCACAATAATTCCAGCAATGAGATTTAGTAAATTTCAACTTGACAAGTGTCAATTTTGCTATTACAGTAAAAATATTTTTCAACAGACAAAAAATTAAGTATAAAAAGCTTTTAAAAAATATTTTTTTTTTTCAGAGAGGAAGGAAGATGAAGAGAGATAGAAACATCGATGATGAGAGAGAATCTTTAATTGGCTGCCTCCTGCCCCCCCCCCCCCCCCCCACACACACACTGAGGATTGAGCTCTGAAACCAGGCATATGCCCTGACTGGGAATCAAACTGTGACTCCTGGTTTATAGGTCACTGCTCAACCACTGAGCCACGCTGGCCAGGCAAAAGCATTTACGTTGGGATGAGTACTTAATATAATGTGTTATATAACAAATTATTGAAAACAAACAAGAAAAATATGTCACTGGGTGGTATGTGTAAAGGCCTATTTATCAAGACCCTGGCTCCAGATAGGACTGCAAAAAGAATCTTCCATGTTTAACAAGAAATAATTATAGCTGAAGAGTTTCCTCAGCTTCTTGTGACCCAGTTCCTTCCATAGGAACCACAGCTGAAGGTGGGCAGTCACCAGCAAGAGCTTGTCAAGTTACTGCCCACAAACTGGAAACTAGATTCTAGCTGACATGTATTGAGTCCTTCCAGTGTGCCAGGCACTGTTCTAAGTTCTCTACACCAATGGACCACATTTGATCCTCATTCCAGCTCTGTGACATAGAGAAGGCTGTCACCATGATCATTTTCAGATGAAGCCATGAAACAAAGCAATGGTCCCGTGACCACAAAGCATGTGGATGTGTGGAAGGTAGCCCAGGCGGTCTCGCTGTAGGGACTTGGCTTATGACTCTTCCTTATCCCGCCTGTCCGTGGACATGGCATATTCAGTTGGTTCACCCATATACTAATCTACTCTGGACCGGTCACTTGGGTGCTTTGTGGTTTTCAGCAGCACCTTTACTACCTCAGGGTTCGGTGTGGGTGACATGCACACACTGCAGACAGAACAAAATGAATCTGTGGTGAATGTCAGAAATATGGTTCTTGTCCCTCAGGTCTCCAGCTGTTTTGGTTCACTGGGTCCTCTTTTTTAAAAGTGCTATTATGTTTAGGTAGTTATCTTCTTAAAGCATGAATTATAGACTTTCCAAAACATTTACAGAAAAAAGGAATTTTAAGGCATTCAATTATTTTTCTTGTATCTGCTCATAATGGGGCCAATTATTTTTAGATTCATTCTAAGAAAACAATTCAAATCATGTATTTCTGGATTGAATCTGCTTTTTCTCATAAACACATGAGACTGTCTATATGGCTACAATGAAAACATTATGAAAAATATCGATTTCCTTCATATGTTAAGGTTTGTGCTCTTTGCACTGAAAACCTATGTCAGAGGTAATCGTCCCTGGAGTTGGGGTCCTAGGTAGATTGCCATGGTCACATAGAAGTTATGGAGACCAGAAAGGGATCACATAGCACTTGGGATTGAAAATACAGAGCAACAGTAACCCAGAGATAGCTAAAGACAGAAGACAATAACCCAGAGATAGCTGAAGATAAAAGACAATAACCCAGAGATAGCTGAAGACAAAAGACACGAGAAACACCGAAGATCAGAATTTAAAAGGCTAGGACAAGAAAGGCAGAGGTAGGAGAGGGCTCAAGGGCACTGGAAAGGCCATCCTTTGGACATGCCCCTTGATCACAGGTTATGTATTCAAGTTTCCTCTATCTTAGGAAACTCCTGATACAATTACCCTGAATGTCAGACTACCACATACCCTTTTTTTTTTCTTTCTTCATTTTTTTCAAATGTTTTTATTGATTTCAGAGATAAGAAGGGAGAGGGAGAGAGAGAAACATCAATGATGAGAGAGAATCATCGATTGGCTGCCTCCTGCATGCCCTCTACTGGGGATTGAGTTGGAAATCCAGGCATGTTCCCTGACCAGGAATTGAACCATGACCTCTTAGTTCATGGGTCCAGCTCAACCACTGAGTCACACGGGTCACATACTCATTTATCTCTTCGAAAACTCTCATTAGGCCAAGTTCAAGGTACATGAGTTCATCAGTTGAAACGTTCTTAAAACATCCCTGTGGGCAAACTCTTCCCTTATGAAGACACTGTTCAAGTTTTGAAGTGGTTTAATTTATTCCTATAAGCCAGCATATGGTTTATCATACACATATAAGTGCAAGTTTGTGTAGGATACCTGAACCCTCACTAGCAAGTCTATATCATGGAAAGAGTCTAGTAACATGATCAATATTGATCAATCAAATAATATAGTATACTGAGCAGAGGGATCTCTAACATATGTATGAATAAAAAAATGCTCAATTAAGTGGTAACTTCAGCTACTAATTTATTCTCTTCTATTAATTTCTCCAGGCCCCAGAAGTCAAAGAAAAATAGGAAGGGTAAGGATAAGTAGCAATGACTGAGTCTCAAATCACATTCAAAAGAATGTCTGCATTTGGTTCAATGTCTGACACCTGTTTTAGGCCATTAAGAATCTTGATCCTGTCACCAGACAATCCTCTATAGAATTATAAAATTTTAAAAAAAATCTACCATATTTTCAGATTTAGATTTTCAACAATAATGATTTAAATATAAATATACTAGAGGCCTGGTGCACAACATTCGTGCACGGGGAGGGTGGGTCCCTCAGTCCAGCCTGCACCATCTCTCAGTCTGGGAACCCGAGGGGTTCTTAGTACTGCCACAGAGGCAGGAGAGGCTCCCGCCACTGCCGCTGCGCTCACCAGCCTTGAACCTGGCTTCTGGCTGAGCAGCACTTCCCCTGTAGGAATGCATTGACCACCAGGGGGCAGTTCCTGCATTGACCATCTGCCCCCTGGTGGTCAGTGTGTGTCATAGCAACAGTTGTTCCTCTGTTTGGTCAATTTGCATATTAGCCTTTTATTATATAGGACTAGAGCAGTGGTTCTCAACCTTCCTAATGCCACGACCCTTTAATACAATTCCTCATGTTGTGCTGACCCCCAACCATAAAATTATTTTCATTGCTACTTCATAACTGTAATTTTGCTACTGTTATGAATCGTAATGTAAATATCTGATATGCAGGATATATTTTCATTGTTTCAAATTGAACATAATTAAAGCATAGTGATTAATCACAAAAACAATATGTAATTATATATGTTTCTGGTAGTCTTAGGCAACCCCTGTGAAAGGGTCATTTGACCCCCAAAGGGCTCACGACCCACAGGTTGAGAACTGCTGGACTAGAGGGCCAGTGCATGAAATTAGTGCACTTGGGGAGGGTGGGTCCCTCAGCCCCGCCTGCGCCCTCTTGAAGTCTGGGAGCTCTTGGGGGATGTCCTTAGTGCTGCTGCGGAGGAAGGAAAGGCTCCTGCCACTGCCGCTGCACTCATCAGCCTTGAGCCCGGCTTCTGGCTGAGCGGTGCTCCCCCTGCAAGTGCACTGACCACCAGGGGGCAACTCCTGCGTTGAGCATCAGCCCCCTGATGGTCAGTGCACATCATAGCAACTAGTCATTCTGCTGTTTGGTTGATTTGCATATTAGCATTTTATTATATAGGATAGTTAGCCCAGTTGGTGTAGTTCAGTGGTTGAGCATTGACCCATGAACCAGGAGGTCACAGTTTGATTCCCGGTCTGGGCACATGCCCAGGTTGCGGGCTTGATCCCCAGTAGAGGTGTGCAGGAGGTAGCTGATCAAATATATGTAAAAAAATAAATATATGTATATTTAAATATATATGTATATATTTTAGTATGCCCTCTTAGGTGACCAGAAAATTCATTTTAGGCAGCCATCCTGCTCAAGTGAGGTTGGCCCGTGTTCATTGTTGGAGACCTTGTTGAAGCTGGGATTTCTTATCCAAAACTGTCATTGGAGACCATTTTAAAGTGCGTTGTGTAAGAGTTTGCCACGGAATTAAGGTGTTTCTAGAGCTGATGATAGCAGCTCCCAGCCTTGATTCTGACTGAATGTACCCAGGGATCATTGCGGCCAGCTTGTGGCCAAATATATCTCTTCCATTTGACCCCTCCGTGCTGAGGTTACCTTTTATTACCTGAAAAGACATCTGGCATCAGTTTTCCCAGGGGAAATTTCCATCAGGACAGCTGATATTTCTTTATCTCCCCATTGCCTGAGGAGACTGGATAAATCTGAAAATTAGAAAGGGAATCTCCTTGCAGGCTCTTGCCTCTCCTGCTGTTCCCACCAGCCTGGTGGAAGCCCGTTTTTTCTAGGAGCTCACCGCTTCGTACCTTCCTCAATGCCGGGATGCCACTGATGAGGCTGAGGGAATTCAACATCACTCTTTGCGTGGGTAGAAACTTATGAAGAAGGTGATGTTGGTTATAATATCCATCTGCTTACTTTATATGCCCTTAATAATACTTAGTCCTCCTTCTTGGCCGAATGCATTTCCAGGATATCTTAGAGCCAAATCCTCACTTCACCCCCACCTTACACAATTGTGTGTTTTCCAGTGGGATCACAGCTTTTTAAGAGAATTACAGCTCCGTGTAACTCCTCTCATTATCATTCTTTACATCCCCACAAGCCACTCAGTCTAGTTGATTCTACCTCCTAAATGCATTTCAAGTCTCTTTCTTCTTCTCCACTCCCATTGGCACTGTTTAATGGCTCACGAAATGATGGTCACAGCCTCCTATCCAGTCCCTGCCCAGACCCCCGCCCCCCGCCCTACCCCCCCCCCCCCTGCCTTCAATTCCCTGTAGCGCCAGCAGTCTGTTAAGCCAGTATTCACACATCCTTGTGCCTTTGCACTTGCTGTTGCTTCTGCCTGGAACATCCCTCCTCTCTCTATCTTTTTGTTTATTTTCCTTTCAGAAAAATTTACAACTTTTTCTATAAGACTATTAGCTTTAATGTCACCTGATCACAACTTTATCCAA